>NW_027397103.1:11565040-11596662 GCF_003265705.2 Callorhinus ursinus | reverse complement strand
TTTTTTTGTAAAGATTTTTTATTTATTTGACAGGGAACACAAGCAGGGGGTAGTGGGAGAGGGAGAAGCAGGCTTCCCGCGGAGCATGGAGCAGCCCAATATGGGGCTCCATCTCTAAAAGGCAGTGTGGAAATGAAAGCACTACATTAACTGCTTGCTGTGTTTTTCCTTAGTATTTGAGGTGCTGGCCATATATGAGTGATATGATCCATCCTGCACTCATCTAAAGCAGTAATTTAAAACACTGTAATAGCCAAGTTTAAACAAATGAAACTAACTTTACAATATCTAAAATAATTGAACAGGTAATCAGTTAATTTTGAGGCTCAGTTGGTTAAGCATCTGCCTTCTGCTCAGGTCATGATCCCAGCATTCTGGGATCAAGCCCACATCGGGCTCCCTGCTCAGCGGGAAGCCTGCTTCTCCCTCTCCCACTCACCCTGCTTGTGTTCCCTCTCTTGCTGTGTCTGTCTCTGTCAAATAAATAAATCTTTAAAAATAAATAATACAATATATTTTTTAAAGATTTTACATATTTTTAAGACCCAGGATGTATGTTTTAACACATCCCAACTTTGACTTATCAATAGCCAGTCCCACATAGCCTGAGACAACCAGACTGGACAGTGCAGACCTAGAGGGAGGCATGTAGGTAAATTTAAGTTGCATAATTAAACATGAATAATTTTTGGAGTCCTGGGGGGGCGGGGGCGCGTGTGTGGTGGAAACTATTTAACTGCTTAACATTTTGTCCCCCCCCCCTTTTTCCTGGCTGTTACTGTGCTTTCAGTTTCAAAGCCTTGTACTCCATAATGGATATGTTGGGGTTAATCCTTATAAGCAACATAGTTGCTGTCCAGGATATATTTTATTTTTAAATAGACTACTCATGACCTTGATCAAGACCTGAGCTGATGCAGAGCCTGGGTGTCTCGGTTAAGTGGCTGCCTTCAGCTCAGGTCATGATCTCAGGGTCTTGGGATTGAGCCCAGACTTGGGCTCCTTGCTCAGCCAGGAGCCTGCGTCTCCCTCTGCCTGCCACTTTTCCTGCTTGTGCTCTCTCTCTCAAATAAAATCTTTAAAAAAAAAAAAAAAGACCTGAGCTGTGACCAAGAGACAGACACCATTAGGAGGGCACATGATGTAATGAGCATTGGGTATTATGTAAGACTGATGAATCACTAAATTCTACCTCTGAAACTAATAATACACTATATGTTAATTAATTGAATTTAAATCTTATTTATTCATTTATTTTTAAAGATTTTATTTATTGGGCGCCTGGGTGGCTCGGGTCATGATCCCAGGGTCCTGGGATCGAGCCCTGCATCGAGCTCCCTGCTCTGCCAGAGGCCTGCTTCTCCCTCTCCCATTCCCCCTGCTTGTGTTCCCTCTCTCGCTGTCTCTCTGTCAATTAAATAAAATTTTTTTTAAAGATTTTATTATTTATTTTACTTGAGAGAGAGAGAATGAGAGATAGAGAGCATGAGAGGGAAGAGGGTCAGAGGGAGAAGCCGACTGACTCCCCGCTGAGCAGGGAGCCCAGATGTGGGACTCGATCCCGGGACTCCAGGATCATGACCTGAGCCGAAGGCAGTCGCTTAACCAACTGAGCCACCCAGGTGCCCAATTAAATAAAATCTTAAAAAAAATTTTTTTTTATTTGAGAGAGCACATGAGAAAGCAGGAGGGCAGTGGGAGAGGGACAAGCGACTCCCCGCTGAGCAGGGAGCCCAGTGCACACACAATTTCTATTGGACCCATTCCTAGTTCTTTCACTCTGGCCATTCACCACCAATTTCTGTAGCTGTCCTCAGTCCCAGCCCTTTGAGTGTCTCAAGATTCAATCATAGACTCTTCTCACTCTGTATCCTTCATTATGCCTTTACCTTTTTACTGTAGTTATTTTTAATGTCCTTAAAAATGTGGGCCAACCAAATGTTAACCTTTAGTTCAGACTTTTTCTCAGAGTTTTACCCAAAGATTCAGCTGTCTAGTAAACATCTCAACTGGGGCTTAGATTTTACCTTCAATATATCAATGTGTAGGGACACCTGGATGGCTTAGTCAGTTGAATACCCCACTCTTGAAAAAAAAAAAAAAAAGAATACCCCACTCTTGGTTTCATCTCAGGTCATGATCTCAGCGTCGTGAGATCAAACCCCACATCAGCCTCCAGGCTCAGCCCTGTGTCTGCTTGGGATTCTCTCCCTCTTCCTCTGCCTCCCTCGCCCCCTGCTCCCGCTCTCTCTCTAAATAAAATCTTTAAGGAAAAAAATATATATATCAATGTGTAACAAAAATGCTTCAAAAAATTTCTTTCACCAGTCCAGTTGCTTCTCTCTTGCCTCTGAGGATAAAATTGCGTCAAGGTACCACATAACTTCCCTCGTTGCTACCAAACCTGGTCCACATCCATTGATCATTTATTCAACCAGTTTATCTATCTATCTATGAGAGAGAGAGAGAGAGCACAAGCAGAGGGAGAGGGAAAAGCAGGCTCCCTGATGAGCAGGGAGCCCAACCAGGGCTCGATCCCAGGACCCCAGGATCATGACCTGAGCCGAAGGCAGACACCCAACTGATTGAAGCAGAGACCCCTATTCAAACAGTTTAAGTCAGAATCCTGAGAAATATTCATGACCCATTTACTCTCATTTCTTGTATCCAACCGTCCAATTAGCTGTTGCTTCCATTTTATCTTCTTTTTTTTATGATTTTTATTTATTTGACAGAGTAAGACACAGCAAGAGAGGGAACACAAGCAGGGGGAGTGGGAGAGGGAGAAGCAGGCCTCCCAAGGAGCAGGGAGCCTGATGTCGGGCTCAATTCCAGGACCCTGGGACCATGACCTGAGCCAAAGGCAGATGCTCAACGACTGAGCCACCCAGGCACCCCTCAATTTTATCTTTTAAATATTTTCTACTTCTAAACATCAACTCTCCACCACAATTTCCACTACCCTAATCCAAACATGTATTGGTTCCACTACAAAAACTTATCAACCTACTAGACTCGGAATTTTACTTTTGCTGGATTTTCAATCGTATTTCTATCACAATCAAGACCATCTTACTAAAATGGAAATGTGTGAGTCACGAACACACCACCTGTTTGAAATGTTGAAATGACTTCCCAATTTTGGGGATGGAGAGAGGATCCCTAACTTGGTCTGTGAGCACTGGCCTAACGTACCAGCCTCATTGTGCTCCACTCTCTTCTCATTTCACCTGCATATTTCTTCTAAGGAGGAGGCTCTTAAGTCCATCCACGGTACTCTCACCACCAACTTTGCCCTCCTAACACTTCATGTTTCAGTTCAAACCTCAGTTCCTCAGTTCACTGATTCCCACAGATTCGCTCAAAGTAAATCGTTACACACCCATAACTTGCTGTTTTTATTTTTTACATATTTTTTTAATATGATGGACACCTATCAACATCCACCTGGACCCAAGAGTGGGAGCAGTTAGGGTTATTTTGTTGTTGTTTCTTTCTTCTGCTAGCCTGTAGGTTCCACCAGAGCAGTAATTTATCTATTTTGCTCTCTCTTGCATCCTCGAACTCTGGAACAGTGCCTGGCACGTTGAACGTGGTAAATGTTATTGAACGAATGAGTGATTGAATGAGAGAAACCACCGAAACCAGCAACAGACAAATCTAAAACGGTCTGATTTAGCTAGTTTTTCATGAAAAAGTGCAACAATCTCAATAAACTGAATTAGCTTGTCCAACATCACAAAGGTAATCTGTGACAAAACCAGTGTTCCTTATTCTCTTGCTGCTATTTAGCACGCACACTAGAATCTGTGATAAGACATGCGTCGTGCTCTGATATTTCAGCCTTAGATACATCACAGGGACTATATATATTTTTTTTTAAAGATTTTATTCATTTATTTGAGAGAGACAATGAGAGAGAGAGAGAGAGCATGAGAGGGGGTTGGGTCAGAGGGAGAAGCCGACTCCCTGTTGAGCAGGGAGCCCGATGCGGGACTCGATGCGGGACTCGATCCCGAGACTCCAGGATCATGACCTGAGCCGAAGGCAGTCGCTTAACCAACTGAGCCACCCAGGTGCCCACAATATATTTTGTTTTAACACATTCTGATCTAGTCAGGCTTTCTGCACATTTAAAAAGGACCAATCCCAGTATGCAATGCAAACAATGAGTTAACAGTCGCTTAGAAACCACATGTCCCAGCATGCCATTCTCCGGAGCAATCTCGGAAGTGGCTCTGAGAGACGCCATTGCATTCTGGGAGTTGTAGTCTCTAGGGACTGGCCCGCCCCTTGTGCAGCTTCGGCGGCCTACGTCCGGAGAAAACCCTACCGGGTGGCTTAAACACGGCCCAAGCCCCAGCGAGCGGTGCCGCCCTACAACCTTCGCCCCCGGCCCGGCGGCCCCCTCCGCCTCTTCTCGAATTTTACCCGCAGCCCAAGATGGCGGCGGAGGTGGATTTTGGCGACCTAGAGCTGTTCGAGGCGTTTGACCACCCAGAGGAGTCGATCCCGAAGCCTGTTCACACCCGCTTCAAGGATGACGACGGCGACGAGGAGGACGAGAATGGGGTCGGCGACGCGGAACTGCGGGAGCGGCTGCGGCAGTGCGAGGAAACCATCGAGCAGCTCCGCGCCGAGAATATCCTTTCCGCTCGCTTGGGCCCTGTCACCGGCGTGCGGTGGGCGGCATGTCTGGGAGGGCGCGGGCGGAAATTCCAGGAGGGCCAGAATTCCGAGCACTCTCGCTCTCGCCCCGCAGGCGGGCGGAGAATCGAGGGTTCGGTTTGCGTAAGCTGCCTCGGTGCCCCGGCGCAAACCTCTTCCCTCCGGGGATCCGTGTCCTGGACTAGACGCGCTCCTCGCGCCTCACAAACCGGGGCTGGTTTTTAGGATTATTTCAGACTGCTAGATCGTAGGGTGGTGACCACGTCCTCTCCTCCTCTCTGAAGTCCTTATTCGATTTCATTTTTTTGCAGCCAAGCTTAAGTTGATGCAGTCATGTTATAATTGTCTATGAGGAGGTAGCCCGATACTCAGACCTTAGCGTAGATCTGGGTTTTTTTATAGCGGGGCAGAAGCTCGTGGTTTTAGGATGCGGGAGTTGGGAGTTTAAGGATTTGAAGCATGCGGAGAGAAATGGTTAATTGCCTGATTGAGATTGGGGATTCGTTTTAAAGTTCTTCGACTTTGAATACCTTCCGTAGTGAAGGTGCGTTGCAAAGCCTTAGGAGAAAACGCGCCAAATAAGTTTCCGTTTGGCTTAGTTACATTATTACAGTCTTTCTAGCAAGACTTGTTAGTATGGTTATTTACATTCTTAGAGGTGTTTGGTTTTTTTTTTTTAAACTATATGCAGATGATTTCAGTTCAGATAGTTTCCCGTTTAAAATGAAACCCTGAACGCAGCTGGTATATCATCTTTAAAGGTTTTTGAAGTCTGATTTTTTCATGATGCAGTTTTCCTTTACATTTTAATATGTAAAATTTCGAAATACAGAAAAGTTGAAAGGATTGTACGGTGAACATCCATAGTTCTATCCTAGATTCTTCGTCTTTAACCGTTTGTTTTACTCTATCACTTATCATGCTGCTCTTTTTCTTTTTGTTTTATTATTTTTTTGAGAGAGAGAGATGCATGAGCGGGGGCATGGCAGAAGGAGAGGGAGAGAGCACCTCAAGCAGGCTCCACGATCATCAATCGGGGAGCCCCTTGGGGCTCCATCTCAGGACCCCGAAATCAGAAGTCAGATGCTTAATCGACTGAGCCTCCGGGGCACCCCCATGCTGCTCTTTCTTAAATGAATTGCTGTTTAGGTTTTGATGGAGTACCCTTGTTTGAATAACACTTTGGGTTCAATCTGTTAGTCTTTTGAACTACATGACCCTGTTTTAGAATATCTATGTTGGAAGAGATGAGAAAACTAATTTTTAGGTTTGAATGCCTAGCCCTGCAACAAAACAGGAACTCAGTTAAGTGTGTCATCCTCAAGATATTTGCGGGTCTTTTAACGTTTATAACATTGACACCGAAATGAATAGTTGAATTTTATGATATTTATGATTTTGTTTAACGAGGGCTTATATTCCTTAACAAGTAATAACATCAAGAACTTAAAAGAAAATTGAACATTCTGACTCGACCAAGGTATGAGATACTGCAATTACAGCATTGTCCTTTACTAATATTTAATATTTAGCTATAATTTCTTTGTAAGAAGAGTAAGACTTTTGTATCGTTTTTAATTGTTAAGCGTTCTCTGAAGAAATCAGTAATGATCCTTTATTTTTAACTTCTGGCGGTAAAAGTTGAATTCTAACCACTAAATTTTTAATTTGTTTATTTTGGGGGGTGTTAACTAGATTTATTGCAGTGATCATTTCACAACATATACAAATATTGGATCGTTATGTTGTATACCTGAATAACTTTTAAACTGAGTAAAAATATTTGTGAAACATGTCCAGAAAATTTTGAGTTAATGTTCAGAACAGGCAAGTTGCCAACCTAGCTGTTCTTATTCCACAAACATTTCTGTAAAGTTAGAATTAAGATTACAGTATTACTCTAGGTGAAGATTTATTTATACAGTTAAAATATATTTCTAAATAGAAATGATGGGAAATTTCATTTTAGAAAAAGAAATTAGTGTGCTTTTGAAGAAAGTACAATGAGTAGATTTGCATTCAGACATCTGACTTTGAGAAGCAAATGTTCGTATCTTAATACAAATTTATCTAACAGGTTACTAAAATCTAAAATATTTGTCAAACTACAAACTTATTATGTGAAATGGTACTATCAAGCTTTCAGAATTTGGGGGGCCATGATCCAGTGTCACATGCACTTTTTTGTCCCTGGTACCAGCTGAAGAACTAAAGGTTTAAAATTTCAGAATTTAGATATATTTTGGAAACCTCCCCATGCCCTACCTTCCTTCCTCTATGTGAACACACTTTGTGGATCTAAACTTGTTTATGGTTAGATATTAAATGTACTGAATATAACTGGGATTCCTCAAAAATCATAATTTTTTTAATATTTAAAGATACTTAGATAAGCACACTCTCTAATAGAGTTGATAATTTAAACAATTACAAAGGGGTTATAATCACTCGAGTTTAAATGATAGCGTCATAGGCTTCACCAGTACATGAGACAGGCATTAGTATCCTAAGAAAGGAATAAATTAAAAATTTCTTTTTAGAATTAGTGCTCTTTGTGTTGTCAGACTGATAAAGCATTCTATAGAAGATTTAGAGGGCGCCTGGGCGGCTCAGTCGTTAAGCATCTGCCTTCGGCTCAGGTCATGGTGCTGGGATCGAGTCCCGCGTCGGCCTTCCTGCTTCTCCCTCTCTCACTCCTCCCTGCTTGTGTTCCCTCTCTCGCTTTGTCTCTGTCAAATAAATAAATAAAATCTTAAAAAAATAGAAACAAAAATAAAATTAAATAGATAAAATCTGTAACCCCAGTTCTCTTTTTGGAACTGTCATGATCAGAAGTTTCTTTCCTTTTTGTCCAATAAACGTTTTAACTTTGTATTATGAAAAATTGCAAACGTATGGGAAATGAAAAGCACAGTACAATTAATATACATGTTTTCATCCCATATGCACATTTTACCCTAAATATTTCAGCATGTACCTTTTTAAAAACAAGATTTTGTCATGCATAATCACAACAGCACTATCACAATAACTGGCATGATTCTCTTAACACTCCAGCTCAGTCCATATTCAGATTTCCCCAACTGAATGTCTTTATAGCTGATTGCTCAAATAGGACTCTAGTTAAGGACCATATAATTGTGTGTGGTTTTTAAAAACCATGGTTTTTTTGTTGTTTTTAAGATTTATTTATTTATTTGAGAGAGAGAGAGAGAGAGAGAACGCACGTGCTTGTACGCGCATGGGAGCGGAGAGGGGAGGGGCAAAGAAAGTTCTAAGCAGATTCACGCACTGAGTGCCTCAGTGCTGAGCCCTTCCCCCAGCTCGATTCTCAGAACCCTGAGATCAAGACCTGAGCCAAAACCAAGGTTTGGTCGCTTAACCAACTGTGCTACTGAGGCGACCCCCAAAATATCGTGTTATGTTTGTGTTTTTTAAGATTTTATTTATTTATTTGAGAGAGAGAATGAGTGCACTTGAGAGTGAGCAGGGGCAGGGGCACAGGGAGGGGGAGGGAGAGAATCTCAGGCCAACTCTGCGCTCAGCCTGGAGTTGGACCAGCTGATCCTATGACCCTGAAATAATGACCTGAGCCAAAATCAAACCTCGGATGCTTAACCAACTGAGCCACCCAGGTGCCCAAAAACATAATGTATGTTTATTTTATTTATTTATTTTTAAGATTTTATTTATTTGACAGAGAGAGACACAGCGAGAGAGGGAACACAAGCAGGGGGAGTGGGAGAGGGAGAAACAGGCCTCCCACAGAGCAGGGAGCCTGATGTGGGGCTCAATCCCAGGACCCTGGGATCATGACCCGAGCCGAAGGGAGACACTTAACCAACTGAGCCACCCAGGTGCCCCAACATAATGTATTTTTAAAAAAGAGCAGTTTGTACAAATTCAGACAAACTTCTGAACCTCCCCATATTTTTGTTTCTTGATGTGAGCAATTCCAAATATAGACTGATTTATTTCACATGCTGTGCAGGTAAAGGAGTAGGAGGCAGGTGGGGGGAGGCAGAATCTCAGACTCAGCTGGTCCAGGTTACCACCAGGATGTTGTTCAGATTTGGGGGCCACATCCTACTTTTTTTTTTTCTTTTTTGGCAGTATTTGAAAATCATATCCAGGAACAAAATACTTCTTTTTTTGGTTAAGATTTTATTTATTAATTTGACAGAGAGCACACACTAGCAAGGGGAGCAGGAGAGGGAGAAGCAGGCTCCCCACCAAGCAGGGAGCAGGGAGCTCGATGTGGGGCTCAGTCCCAGGACCCTGGCTGGGATCATGACCTGAGCCGAAGGCAGATACTTCACCGACTGAGCCACCCAGGTTACCCAACAATATACTTTTTTTTTTTTTTTAAAGATTTTATTTATTTATTTTACAGGGAGAGACACAGCGAGAGAGGGAACACAAGCAGGGGCAGAGGGAGAGGGAGAAGCAGGCTTCCCACTGAGCAGGGAGCCCGATGCGGGGCTCGATCCCAGGACCCTGGGATCATGACCTGAGCTGAAGGCAGACGCTTAACGACTGAGCCACCCAGGCGCCCCTACCCAACAATATACTTTTTATATCTCTGCTTTAGTATCTGGGATTTGAAATACTGGAATGTGCACTGCCCTCTAAGAGGCTGTCCATTTAAAGTGTTTCATTTTCCTATATATTTCTAAGCTCAGTTTACTCTGATTCTTTTAGAAATATCTTCTTTTAACCTGCTGGTTTATCCAGACCCTCCCTTCCCCCAGTATGTAAAGAAACTAGCCATTAGTTAAGGAATTTTTTTGATTGAAAACTGAAAGATTATAGTTTTAAATTTTCTGTGAAATATTTGTAAAACTATGTAAGGGATACCTCTATGTAAAACCATTAAAGTAGGTAAAATTTCATGAAAACTTAAGTTTTGTGTTTTTTTTTTTGAGAAAACGAGTTCTTGGTGGTTCTTAATCTTATTTGTAAAATACTCTATGCTCTTTGGTACTTAATTACAAAAGTTGTGTGTTTATATATACATTTATGAATTTTACTTTAAGATCTTCTAAGAATATGTTTTAACTTCTGTTTTAGTGGAATATTGGTGAACAATACTAAGTTAGATGGACCTTTATTACAGATTCTATTTATGAACAATGTTATTTCAAAGTAAGTAATTTCCCCTTTTCTACGTATAATGAGTTAATGTGTTTATGAAACAATGTTCTCTATAAGTATGCTGTTTTCATTTGTATTTATTCCATCTTTATTCTTTTACTTAAAATTTAGGGAATCATGATTAAGAGCAAGGACATTAGCATCTATAAACCTGAATTTGAATCTGGGCCCCTACTTTCTGCATATGTGAATCTGGGCAGGTCACAACCCTGTCTGCATTATCAGTTTCCTCACTAGAAAACAGGATACTGATAGTAACCACTTCTTAGGTAGCTGAATGAGCGCCTGTAATAGCCTCTAATAAGCGTAACAGCTACCACCGCAGCAGTAAGTAATGTTAGTCGGTTCTCCCCCCAAATCAGGTAACTGAGTTTACCCTTTTGGCTGTCTTCAAAGCTTACCCACATGATTTTGTGTGTGTGAGTGTGAGAATGAGAACTTTGCAAGCCTTCTGGCATGCTTGGGGCTAGGGTGACTCAGTGCATTCCTGCAGTGCTTGCTAGAGTGTCCTGAAATGGTTTGAGGCTTTGCCCTGTCCCTCCCTCGGAGCGTGGTCATAGACATTTCAGACAGTTGCCTTCCCCTCTCCTGGCTCACTGAATCTCTTGTTATTGCAGGTGCTAGGCAAGGTAAAGAAGGTAATGGGAACCATATAGAGAGTGTTAACTCTGTGGCAGGCCCATTACCTCCTTTCTCTCAGCCCAGGTTGAACCTGAGGCTCTGAGGGGTGGGGACGCCAGGTGGTGAGTGTGGCAGTAGCAAGGTGCCGGGCACAGCTGGGCACCAGCACTGCTGTCACCATCAGGTTTGAATCAGCGTCTGCTCTGGCTCATGGCAGTCTAATTTCTGGCACTGTGTATCTGCTATTTTGCCTGCAGAAATCTTAGAACGTCAGAGCTAAAGAGACCTGAAAGATCAAGTCTGGTGAAGAGCAAGTTGGCTGTCCCACTGTAGCCTAATCTGGTCTCCTTCAGCACCTCCTGAGCTGAGTGTTAAGGAATATGTGTCGAATGCGGTTCTTGACCTGGAAAGCTGGAGAAAGTCCTCCGTAGTTGTGCTACTTCATTTTGTGTTTCTATTGTATTTTTGGTTTTATTTTGTTCCAGTGTAACATTTAAATAGGTGTTTCCTTATATGTGCATAGGGAATCTCTGGGAGGAATATAGGGAAGAATGCCTTGGTTGTCTCTGCGTTGCAGATAGGTGGCTAGGACACAGCCAGGAAGTAAGCTTTTCATTACGGAACCCTTTTACTTCTTTTGGATTTTGAACCATGTTTTACATGGATTATGTATTCAAAATTTAAATATGTAAAATTTATAAATAAAATCCATCTATTCTCAGCACAGATGTTTGCCACTGTTACATGCCAAACAGATTTTCATAATCATTTTGTTAACTCGGTAACAATGTATATTTTTTTCCTAAGAAATAGGTTCCTGAGTATTATAGTCAGTCAGTGATTTGATAAACCTTTGAAAAACAAGATAACAGAATTTACTCCTGACGTCTTCTAATAATGCATAAGATTTCAGTCTATTCAGTGTTTACTCTGGGTTCTGACTGTTGTGTCCTCTCATTCATGCAGGCAATATCATCAAGAAATAGAGGAATTTGTATCAAATTTAGTAAAAAGATTTGAGGAACAGCAGAAAAATGATGTGGAAAAGACTTCCTTTAATCTTTTGCCCCAGGTATTTCAAACTTAAGAGACTTTAAGATTAATAGGTTATGCTTTTCACTGCCAACTATTAGCCTACAGGGAGCCTCTTGTATCAAAATGAAAGTGATTAAGTGGAACCACTGTGTCCTACACCTGAAACTAATATAACATTGTATGTCAACTACAACTTTAAAAAACAAAACAAAACAAAGAAAAACAACACCAAGATTGTTAAGACTGTTCACCTCCCATGCTTCAGTTGGACGTCCTTCACTGGTCTGACCAGTGCTGCCTCAGGGGGTTCTTTTGCTTTGTGGCTCCTTCTCTTAGGGGAGTCATATTCAGACCTGGCTTCCCTCAAAATTAGTCTTTTTTCCCCCCATTTCCTCACTTGGACACATGGTTTGGGGCAGAAAATTAATTTGAAGCCAGAAAAAAAAATCTGTATTTCTGGAGTTTATAAAAGATGAATTCTTTTTCTCTAAAACCAACAGGTTCACGTGCCATTCTTTTTTTCCCTTCTCCTCGTTGGGAAAAAAATCAATAGCATGCCCAAAGAAATCTAAGAAATTTCGCTATGTGACTATTAGAGCATGAATTTATATTTTAAAAAATCAGAATTATGATTTCGGGGCTTTTTTTTTTAATTCCAAATTAAGGTAAGTAGAGTCCTTCAGATAGGGTTGTTAGCTGTTTATCCTCAGATTGGAGAACAGTGTGTTCTGATTAATTAAATTTTCATCACCTTTAGTTTTCATATATCATATACAGTTTTTAAAGATTCAAGAAACAATACATTTAACAAAAAAACCATACTGATTACCTAATTTTTGATTCAGGGAGCACTTCAGAATTTTATAGCAGCCTGAGGTCTGTGAGAGTTATATTATCCATATTAACCAGTAACGTAGAATCACATATTTTTTAATCTTTCTGGTTATCTTCAAGATAAAGTCTGCTTTGCCAATTTAAGTATTGAGAGTTTAAATATTTATTTAATTCATTAAATTTAATGCATGAATTAGTATTCAGTAACATGAAAGCATAGCATACACTAATGCTTCAGAAGGTGCTGTCTTTTGTATCTTTTATAAAATTTTTAAATTTTCCCACTTGTGAAATTTATTTCGTAAACATTTCTAGCTTCCAAATTTACCTGTTGTGACAACGATGAATTAAAAGCTTAATATACCTTAGTGGTATGTATTAGAAAATAAGGCGTGTATTTAAATTTCTAATATTTGAAATTTGAAGTTGGTAAAAATTGGTTACTTTTTGTAACGTGTTTTTCTTTGCATTAGCCATCTAGTGTTATGCTAGAAGAGGATCATAAAGTAGAAGAATCCTGTGCCATTAAAAACAACAAGGAAGCTTTTAGTGTAAGTGTGGACATTTTAGTTTTGAATTCTGTAGATAACATGTTTCCTATCCTTTGTCATTTGGGTATCATTAAGGTGGTACAGCCCATATGGCTCAAAGGATCCCCATCCTTTCATGAAATTTGTTATAAACAATAGTGGAGACTTCAGCCTCTAAATAGTATAGTTTGCTTTTTAGTAACTATTGTATACACAGTAGACATACTTTGGAGGACTTTATTTTTGTCCTGACAAACCTCTTTTGGTTGATGTTCAAGAACGTGGATGATGATCTAGAATGCGTGCATGTTGCACTTACAGATGGTGAGGCTGAGAGGGGACGGATAAGTAACTAATATAACAGATGGCAGGTAGGAGATTAAAAATGTTGACAAGCTCAAATGGTGGGTGAAAAACAGAAGCGGCATAACAGGGATGAGCCTACATTTGGGCCTTTCCGTACCTATGCGGGATCTCACTGTGTCAGTGCAGTGGAGTGGTGTGATTTTGCAACTCAAAGAGTTGTTTTTTTTTTTTTTTTTTTTAAGAAGATGATGTAATCCTGGATTCTGTTCAAGGCTGACTAGTTTTCATGTTTAGGGAGTATTGTGCCCCATTGACAGACCACAGTCTTGAAGACGTGGGGCTGCTGGGGTGATGAAGAGCCCCCAACATTGCTGAAGAGATTGACAGGGGGTATCACATCTCTGCAAATGTAACAAAGGCTGTTATTTGCAAAAGGTGTTACTTTAAATCACTCTATGTAGTGCCAAGTGGCAGAACCAGGACCAGTGACTGGGTGGACTACAAAGAGGCACATCGCAAGTCAACTTTTAGTGCAAATTTCTATCAGAGATGTGAAAATGAAGTGGTAGGTCTCAAAAAAAAAAAAAGCAAATTCCATGTCACTGTAAAAAGTCAAAGCCTGAGATGCCGTCAAGGTGCTTTAAAGAAAGAATTTGAACTACGTAACTTTTCATGTCCCATCTAACTCTAGGGTTCTGGGATTGAGAGTGGCACCTGCCTGGAAAGTGGGAGTTTTATGTATTATTTAGTCCTTTAATAAAGAGTAATAAATATTTGCCAAATGCTCCCTTGTGCCAGGGACCCTTTTGGATTCCAAGGACACAGCAATGAAAAAGAAGGGCAAAGTCTCTGCTCTCATTGAATTACATTCTGGTGGGGGATGCAGAGCTCTGAAGAAAGTAAATCAGGCCAAGGAGTTAGAGGGTAGCCATGGGGCATTCAGTTTGTATAGTGAGTAGATGGTGACAGCCTCTGAGCCAGCCCTGGATAAATTGAGGGCGTGAGCTGTAGTGCAGTTTGAATGAAGAGTACTCCAGGCAGTAGACAAAGTGAGTGGAAAGCCCTGGGGCAGAAGCAGATACTTACACTTGCTCACTGTGTATCAAGTACTGTTCTAAGCTCGTTACAGATACTGCCCATGAAGGTACTATTATTCTCATTTTACATCTGCGGAAACAGACATGGAAAGCTAAGTAACTTGCCGTGGGGTCCCTTGGCTAGTCAGGAGCAAAGCCAGGGTTTGAATCCAGGCCTTCTGACCCTGGAACATAAGATCTAGATTTCTATGTTGCCTTACAAGCCATAGTGAGGGCTTTGGGTTTTACTCTAAGTGAGATGAGATGCCATTGGAGGCTTTTAAGTAGAAATGTGACATGATACGACTTGAATTTTCAAAAGAACTGGCTTCTCTGTGGAAGATAGTCTGTAGCTGGTTTACATGTGGAAGCTGGAAGCCAGCGGGAAAGTTCTTGTATTGATATCAGGTGACGGAAGATGGCAAGTTAGTCTAGAGAGCCAATGGTGGAGGTGAGAAGTGGTTCGAACCTGGGAATACCTTGAAAATAGAACTGATCAAATGTGTTGATGAATTGGATGTGTAGAACATAAAAGCGAGGGAGTAGTCAGAATGACTCAGGTTTTTGGCCTTAGCAGCCAGAAGAGTGTCCTCGCCTTTGCCGTGATGGGAAAAACTGGTGGGAGGAGCGGGTTAGGAGGGGAATGGGAATCCAGTTCAGTTTTAAGTAGGTGAGTTTGAGATGCCTCTCACAGGTCTAGGAGAGCTGTCGGTTGGCACTTGAATATCCAAGATTGGAG
This sequence comes from Callorhinus ursinus, assembly GCF_003265705.2. Classification (NCBI taxonomy): domain Eukaryota; kingdom Metazoa; phylum Chordata; class Mammalia; order Carnivora; family Otariidae; genus Callorhinus; species Callorhinus ursinus. Next base: position 11,581,699 of record NW_027397103.1, on the reverse strand, counting down.
TTGAGGCAGAACTGGGTATTTGGGCGTTGTCAGCATATTCATCCTTCATTCCATGGGTCTGGATAAATCGGCTCGAGAGTGCAGGTAGAGAGAACTGGGACCAGGTCTCACAGAAGATGGAGAGATGAGAAGGGCTGGTCAGCAGGGTAGAGCAGGGTGTCCTAGAAGCCAAAAGGAGCATTTCTCTGAGGAAGGAGGAATCACCTGTGTCGGTTGTTGCTCATTGATTGATACGAAGACAGAGCTGTGCAGTGAATTTGGCTGGGGGGGGGGGGGGTCGTTGGGGAGCATAGCACCATGGAAGGAACGGAAGCCTTCCCGGAGATGTTCAGGAGGGAATGGCAGGGCCATCTAAGAAGGAAAAAAAAAAGTGGTGGACTATTCCAGATTAAAAGAGACTAAAATGATTTAACATGTAAATGCAACACATGAACCTTAAATCCTGGCTTAGAGGGGGAAAAAAAGGCATTTTGGGGACAGTTGGGAAAACAGTAGAGATTGGATATAGATGATATTAAGGATTTATTAATTTTCTTGGGTGTGACCGTGGTATTGTGGCTTTAGGAGAATGTTCTTATCCTCAGGAGACCCATCCTGAAGTGTTCAGGGGTGAAGGTCATGAAAAGAGGCTGCAGCTGGTTATGTGTGGAAGCTGGAAACCCGTTAGGAAGTTACTATGTTAATTTCCGGCGAGAGAAAACAGTGGCTTAGACTAAGTTGATGGTGGTGGCTTACTTTCTTCCAGCGGTTCATGAAAAGCATATGTGCATGTGTGCATGTGTGTGTGAGGGTGCGTGTTTGTGGGAGCGTGCGCGTGTGTGTGCGTGCGCGCACGGGCGTGGAAGATAGCAACAGTTGTTGAATCCAGGTGGAGAGGAATTAGCTGGGTGTTCACTGTACCATTTTTTCAACTTCTGTGTATGAAATTTCCCCCAGAATCGGAGGGAAAAGAAAAGGGGAAATGGGAGGGAGGGTGGAAATAGTAAATACGGCTTTTCTGAATTGTCTTTGCCGCTAAGGGAAGCAGAGATGGGGAATCAGAGGGAAACATATGAGTCAAAGCTTTTATTTTTAAAGTCTGAGGAGAATGCAGCTGATAGTAATGATCTCCTGAGAGGGGAGCTCCGATCTGGGAGACACAGGGGAGTTTAAAGAAGCAGCTCTTGCTTACACTTCAAAATCTGGCTCCTTTAACTAGGGAGTTGATTATGACTTCTAAGAATTTCCTCCAAAATTAAATTGTTAAAACAGTTAATCATAGTCTTACATAATATAATGTCTTTTTTTTTCCTGCTTAAATAGCAATATTTTTTGACTTGTTTTCTGCAGGTTGTAGGAAGTGTCCTGTATTTTACTAATTTTTGCCTTGATAAATTGGGGCAACCGCTACTAAATGAAAACCCTCAGCTTACCGAAGGATGGGAAATACCCAAGTATCCTACATAGTGAATGAAGATCTTTTATGCATCTTGCCATTAAGTTCACCTTTAAAAAAATTTACCAAATTTTGCAGACTATGATAACTATTCCTTAATAAAATTCACTAAAGGTACCAGCAAGTCTTCAGCCACATTGTTTCTCTAGAAGGGCAAGAAATACAAGTAAAGGCAAAAAGGTTTGTGTGGGGAGTTGTTTTGTTTTCTTCTTCTTTTTAAGACTTTTTTAACCAAAACCATAAACGCTTTTAGCTTGAAAAATTAATATTCTTCATTGCTGGCTTACTATAAATAAATTACAGATTAAGCTAGACTTTTAATATATAGACATTTAATATGTTTAAATCAGTCATCTGTTTATTGGAAATCCTTGGTTCACGCCTAATACGCGTGGGTGGGTGGAGAGGTGTCGTTGTTGTCAGTTTGATTGCTGTCCTAGGACCTGCAGGAAAGGAAATATAAAGGAAATATAATCTGTTTGCCTCGGTTCTTCTCTTATTAACTGCTGACAAAACCCAGAGGTGACAGATCAGTCGGGAACATAAGGGTCCTTGGTTAAAAGAGTTGGTTAAAAGTACTGTTTGTTTAAATCGCTGAGTACAGGAGGTGAAAGTGTACTCATGACTGCAGATATTAGTAATCTGTGATCTGCGTACTTTCTTGTCTCTCTGATATACTTTGCTGTCATAAAGAATTGCATTGATTTGCTTTTGTATCTTCATTTACATTATGCACATCTTTGTTTTTTGACCAAATAGGCCAAAGCCTCACTGTTTCAATTGTGGTTCTGAAGAACATCAAATGAAAGATTGTCCAATGGTAAATTTTTCTCATATAAAAAAAAATCTTTGAACTAGAACTTTCTAATGTTTTTCACACATTTATGGCCTTGTGTGAGATAAAGAAACTTGCTAGTTAACTTTCTTTGGTCCTTGAATTTGAAACCTTTTCAGATTTGTACTTAAATTTTAAGACCTTAGATTTAAAAAAGAATTACTACAGTGCTTTGTGTCTGAGATGAATGAAACATGAGAGTTACTTTTTAGAGTTTATTCTAAAAACTCGATTTTATGTTAAGATAATACCGAGGTAATAAGAAATTAAAGTGCTTCTTTTCTTTGCTTATTTTTCTAATATGTCCCCTTTCTTTTGTACTTGTTTGCTATATATTACAACTGGAATAATCTGTTTGCTTGGCCTAAAACAGAGTGCTTATATTTATTCAGTTCCTGAAATAATTTCTGAACTGCTTGTTTCCATTTTTCTCAAATGTGCTGTGATCTAGCCGCGGAATGCTGCTCGAATAAGTGAAAAGAGAAAAGAGTATATGGATGCCTGTGGCGAGGCGAACAGCCAGAATTTTCAGCAGCGATACCATGCAGAAGAGGTGGAAGAAAGATTTGGAAGATTCAAGCCGGGAGTCATTAGGTATCTCTGTGATTTTTTCCATAGAATGTCCTTTCTATGTCACCAGCATATGGAGTGTTCTCTGTGTCTTGAGGGTAATCATCAATATATGGGTGTGCTCCAGCCCCGCTCTGGAGAATACGCATCAGTTCGTTCAGAAACATTCATTGGAATCTCCCGTATGCATTTGTGAAACACCATGTCACCGTGTGTAACAGAAGACACACGATTGTTTTAAAACATTGGGGACCGTTTGTGTTTTCATCCAAACAAGACTACCATATTTCTTTTTCCTCTTTGTTTTTCCTTAGTGAGGAACTTCAGGATGCACTGGGGGTGACGGATAAGAGCCTTCCACCTTTTATATATCGAATGCGCCAGCTCGGATACCCCCCCGGGTGGCTCAAAGAGGCTGAACTGGAGAACTCAGGGCTTGCACTCTATGATGGAAAAGGTATAGTATGTTAAGTTAGAAAAAATAAGTCAGCTTACATGTTACGTTTTTTTTTTCTCCTTAATTAGAGAATTCAAGTAATATCTGATAGAAATGGTAACAGAAGGGCACCTGGTTGGCTAGTTGATTAAGCCGTCCGCCTTCGGCTCAAGTCGTGATCTTGGGATGCTGGGATCAAGCCCCTCGGCGGGGAGTCTGCTTCTCCCTCTCATGCTCCCTCTGTGCATGCTCATCCTCTCTCTCAAATAAATAAATAAAATCTAAAAAAAAAAAAAAAGAAAAGAACTGGTAACAAATCTATTCATCAGTGCAGGAGACCTAGAAATACAGATTACATAAACCCTGCTGTGATCTAGAACCTCCCTCTTAGGTGTCTACTCTAGAAAAATATTCACACATGTGCACAAGGAAAGTATGTATATGTATTTTTGTAGCATTGAATATGACTGTGAAAGGTTAAAAACAACATTAAGGCCCTAAAGAAAAATGGCTAAATAAACGATGATAGATCTGGGCTGTGGAATCCCCGCAGTCTTTATTTATTATTATTATTTTTTAAAGATTTTGTTTGTTTATTTGGCAGAGAGAGACACAACGAGAGAGGGAACACAAGCAGAGGGAGTGGGAGAGGGAGAAGCAGGCTTCCCGCTGAGCAGGGAGCCCGACGTGGGGCTCGATCCCAGGACCCTGGGATGGTGACCTGAGCCGAAGGCAGATGCTTAACGACTGAGCCACCCAGGCACCCCTCCCTGCAGTCTTTAAAGAGTGGAATGAATCTGTATGAGCCGACATGACAAAATCTCTGTGCAATACTCAGTTTCTGCCTAACTTACCAATGACGCCATTCATCTTACAGGGGAGGGAGGGAGGAAGAAAGGAAGGATCCCATAGGGATGAGACCATGCTCTGTGTTTTTTCTGAGGACATTTATGTAAAATGTATTTTTACAAGATGTTAACTGAGAACCATTTAGATTTTAGGATTCAGACTCAGAGAAGCCTTTCCTGACCATCTTTTTTTTTTTTTTTTTAAAGATTTTATTTATTTATTTATTTGACAGAGATACAGCGAGAGAGGGAGCACAAGCAGGGGGAGTGGGAGAGGGAGAAGCAGGCTTCCCGCGGAGCAGGCAGCCCGATGCGGGGCTCGATCCCAGGACCCCGGGACCATGACCTGAGCCGAAGGCAGACGCCTAACAACTGAGCCACCCAGGCGCCCCCTTTCCTGACCATCTTATTTACTTGTCTATCTGTTTATTTAAGATTTATGTATTTATTTGCGAGAGAGAGAGCATGCACGTGAGTGGGGCTAGCGGGGAACAGGCAGAGGGAGAGAATGTCCGGGCAGACTCCCACTGAGCAGGGAGCCTGACTCGAGGCTAGATCTCAGGAGCCATGAGATCAGGAGCTGAGCCAAATCCAAGAGTCAGATGCTTAACCCATTGAGCCACCCAGGCGCCCCTGACTACCTTATTTAAATATCTCTCTCCCTAATTGGCCTGCCAGTCTTTATCACTGGGCCCTCTTTGTTTCCTTCATGCCCTATCACAATTTGTATGTATTTACTTCTTGGTTCTGTTTCCCTTATTTTCCCAGCTAGATGGTTAAGATTTGTAATTGCTAAAACCATACCTATTTTATTCACCAGTACATCCCCTAGCATGTAGCACGGTACCTGCAATGTGGCAGATGGTAAGAATCCTTTTTAAAAAAACTTACAAAAAGTCTTAACCAATCCGGCAAGCTCAGCAGTGGTTCCCCCTGAGAAAGAAAGAGGATTGGACTAGAGACTGTAGTTTCTCTCTGATGCTCTAAATCTTTTAAAAATGAAAATATTTCTGTATATTACTTAGGGAATTAAATATATATATATTTTTAAAGATTTTTTTATTTTTGTGAGAGAGAGAGAGAGAGAACACGAGCGGGTTTAGCGGGAGAGGGAGAAGCAGACACCCCTCTAAGCAGGGAGCCCGATGCGGGACTCGATCCCAGGACCCCGGGATTATGACCTGAGCCGAAGGCACACACTTTACCGACTGAGCCACCCAGGCGCCCCAGTAATTAAAAATATTTTTAAAAACTCACCAAGTAGGGACGCCTCAGAATGGTTATATCCTCATTCTTTCATTACTTCTTAGCTTATTAGCTGGAATACTTACCTAAAGAGAAACTTCTTGCAAACTGTTGATTACCTTATGTATGTAAACCTCGTAGGACTAGCAAAATAAATGCATGATTTATTCAGTAGTTTTCAAAATAATAAAGTGGTTCCCAAATATCCTTCTGTCATCTGTAAAGTGGCTTTAATAGTACGTACCTCTTAAGGTTGTTAATGAAGATGAACGGAGTTGATACTTACGAACCGTTTAAAACAGTGTCTGGTACATAATAAGAATTATTTGTTTATTAAATAAAATAAAGGCATTGGAATAGAGTATCAGGCAAGTCATCAGATCAATGCAGACTAGACTTTTAAGCGACCCGCAGACAAACCCAGGTTTCCAAGATTTTAAACAGTTATTTTTATTGAAGTATCCTGTCTACATTGTTTAAAAGTTCTAATGATTCGGAAAAATTATAATCGAAGCCATTCTCAGAATGATTCTGTTGCCATGGATATAAGCACTTGCCCAGCCCAATATTGGTCTGGAGAGGGATTGACCTTGGTATCCAGCAGTACTAATGCTCTGATGATGGTCTGCGGCAGATGGTGCTGATGGGGAAGCGGAAGCTGGGGAAGCCCAACAGAATAAAAGCGTCACCTACGATCTCTCGAAACTGGTAAACTATCCAGGTTTTAATATATCTACTCCCAGAGGAATTCCAGATGTAAGTATATTGTTTTTTTTACTCTTCTGGGATGGGACATTATTATAACAATTGTTCAAAACATTAGGCTGTGTAGTAGTTACTGTTATGTAAAGAAGTAAATATGTTACTTGTGTGTTTAACTTTGTAACTTCCTTTATGTTGACTAGAATCTTTTTTTTTTACTTTTTTTTTTTAATGGTTTTTTTTTATTTGAGAGAGAGTGTGAGTGAGAGCACAAGTGGGGTGGAAGGGCAAGGGGAGGGGGAAAGCAGGCTCCCGGCTGAGCAGGGAGCCCAGTGTGGGGCTCGATCCCAGGACCCTGGGATCATGACCTGAGCCGAAGGCAGATGCTTAACCAACTGAGCCACCCAGGCGCCCCTGTGTTGATTAGAATCTTAAGTGAAATCTTGTGTTCATTTTAAAAAAAAGTTTTTTTCTGATTTTATGCCTTATGAAAAGGAGCTAAAAAGAATGGTTAGATTCTGTAAATCTAAAACTATTCTAAAATTAAAAGATTATGTTTTTAAAACATGGGTTGGTGCTGAGGTAGTATTGTTGGTTCTATGGAATTTGAAAGTAAAGCCTTTAATAAATCTAAGTTACAGCGACTCCTTTTTCTATTCTATAATTCCTGTCCCCCCATTTTTTCTCTTCAAAGTAAAATTTCTCATTCTGTATGAGAATGGTTTTCTACATTTAATCTCTTCCAACTTTATTTTATGTTTCAAGACTCGACAATGGCCTGTGGTGGTAGTGGTGGTGGTGGTGATATTTCAATAAAAAATGCCTTCTTAGGTGTTCTTAGGAACTGGGCAGCAGAGAAGAAGGCAAAGGTTGAACTTAGGGTCTAGCGAATAGATGTGAAGACAAGTGTGTAATTAGTTCAGGGCTAAACTGCATGGCGCAAGCCATCCGTGCCTCCGGAAATGGTCCCAGTACCAGCCTACAGAGTCCACCGGGGGCGCTCGGGAAAAATGCACATTGTTGCGTCCCACCCTCAGATTGAACTGACTTGGCCCTGGAATCTGTAGGTTTGACCGGAGCCCAAAGTGATTTTTCTTGAGAACGCCTGTTGCATGTGATCTTTCGAAGAGAGAGAAGTGATGTTGAACCATAAAGATGAGTGCTGGGTTTGGAAAGGGAAAGAACAGAAGGTGGAAGTTCAGCGTGAGCAAGTGTGAGCAAGTGTGTTAGGAGCGAAGGCGCTGTGGGCAGTGCAGGGCCTGAGGGGAAGGAGGCTTGCCAGGAGTCCACGGCCACTGCCTACAACTTTTTGGGAGTAGGTGGGACCTTTGTGGGGCAAGTGATTTTGTCAAGTAGGCTTTTAGTATTCAGTGGCGATCATTTTGCAGGGAGAGTTGGTTGGGTTTTTTTCCCCTAAGTGCGCCATCATTTTCATTAACATCCCCCAAAAGGAAAAGTCAAGGATGAAGCAGAAATGTCATTTGAGACTTCCACTTTACAAAATCTCAGAAGTATGATGTTTTCCAAATCCAGGCTTGTTTTTTCCTTCTCTTTTCTTCATTAGGAGTGGAGGATGTTTGGGTCCATACCAATGCAGGCATGTCAGCAGAAGGACGTGTTTGCCAATTACCTTACTTCTAACTTCCAAGCGGTAAATAGCTTTTTAGGGTGTGGTTGATAAGAATGTATTGCCTTTATTTGTGGGATTTTGTCACTTATTAGCATCTTAGTGCTCTTTTGTTTTGTATATAAAGCACTCTATTTTCTGATGAGTCACAAGGAAAAGGGTAGCTACGTTCACCATTTACCTACACTTAGCTCCAGACTGGTTTTCTGCCTGTTATTGGAGGGAAGGCGTGGAATCTAATTCTTTGCCCCATTAACTTGCGCTTGGCTTGGCTTCTCCATTAGACAAGTGTGAGGTCTGGCGGCAAGAGATCTTCGTCCCAGTCCAGCCCTAGCAGCCCAAAGAAGCAGAAGAAGGAAAGTGGCTTAGCAACCTCGCCTGCAGACATGGAGCTTGACTCGGGTAGGTTTCGTCCTGTGGTCTTGATTTCACTGTGGAGGTAGGGCGAATGTGCGTGCTCCTGAGTTCCATGGGGGTGGGGGTGGGGTGCCTTAGGAGCACTAAAAAAATGCTTTGATTTTGTCCTTGGAGATGAGAGCATCACCTCTAGTACTGATACAGGGTCAGGTAGGAGACAGCTTGGAGTGAGGGCCAGCTTACTGCATTCCTGAGTCAGGCGATCCTACCCACCTAGCCCCAGTGGTCCTGGATCTGGATCTGGACTGGCCCTCGAATAGGGGCAGCGCTCTGGGACGGGGGTGGAAAGTGGTCTGCTTTAACAGCTCCATCCCAAGAGGAAGAAGGACAGAGCCAAACTTCCCCAGTTATTCTTCCCATTCTTCTTACCCCAACTCGGTAAGTCGCCCCTCCTTCCAGGGAAGAGAGGCCATGAGGAAATTTGTCCTTCTGGAAACCCACAGGGGAACAGAGGCCTTGCCCTCCGATAGTCCTCTGGCTTTTTATTCTCTTAATCCTCTGGGCTTAACTATGGAAGCTGTGGCCAACCAGGACTGTGACAGGCCTCAGCAGGTCAGTAGTGGATCAGGACAGGCACGCACCCACCTTGCTGAGTCCCTAACCCCCTGATACCAACCACGGGTCCTTTGGGCTTCCCCTTGGTACTGCTGGTGAGTAGCTAGATTTTGCCCCCAGAAAGCTCTCAAATGAATCAGAACTTCAGGTGAATTTGATAAATCACAAAGCTACTCTGAATCCAAGACTGAAGTCACTCCTTGCGCTACCTCCTATACCAAAGTATGCCCAGCTGTTTTAGCCCTTTTTGCACATCAGAGGTTCTAAAGTGAGATTAAATGGCAACATGAAGATGAAGTGGATTTAGATACCCTGATGATAAGATGCTAGCAATACAAATTGCCCCAATGTGATTGTGAATCCCTTTCTTATTTGTGAATTACCAGGGAGAATTCAAAGGTCACAGATTAAATTCCCTTAAAATCCAAGGTAATTAAAGTCCAAAACAAAATCCCCCCCCCCCCCCCATTTTCCCAAAATTTTTGCTCTCCTTAGTCTGAGCCACTGGAGTTCTTGCTGCCAGAATCACATTCACAGCCCGGGCTTTTAGTAGCAGCAGCCTGATTTCAATATCCAGTCTCACTTTTCACAAGGTCGGCAAGTTCACGGCAGAATTATGACAGTCTTTGCCACCTGTATGAACTTTTGAAAAAACAAGCAATTCTCCAAAAGAATTACTTATTATTACTTATTATTTGTTGACTGATCACTTAAGTTGTTCAGAACCTAGGTGGGAAGGCAAGTTGCTATTAGCAACTCTCAAAGACCCTGACATCTGGTGGGTTGAGAGGAAACACCAAAGGGACTGACTGGGGATGGAGAGATGCATGGAGACACATGGTGGTCAAGACACGTGGCTTTAGGCCTTGAGCTTTAGTGTGTGGTCAGCATTCTGATCCTGGTATTTTGTAGAGGTTCATACTGGCTCATCTTTGAAGCCTGTGGTTTGGGCAAGGAAGCTCCTGCCATGTGGTCCTTTGTCCTCAAGAGGTGAGTGCATCTTATAGCGGCTTCAGTTACAAGTGTGGCTCTTCTAAAGAGGCAGAGGCTTACCAAAAAAACCAGCTGCCGTTGCCCATGGTTGGGACCAGAGGGCCTTTAGCAAGTAGCCTGTGACCTTGAACTACCCTAGCAAGTGTGTGCAAGCAGGCAGAAGCACCAGCAGCGGCCCTGCACCAGGCTCGCCCTGAGGAAGGGATTCAGTTCGAGACCCTGAGGCGAGCGTGGCCTGGCGAGGTGAGGCGGGGCTGGCAAAGGTAAGGCTCACTGTGGGCACCAGCACAAGTAATAATATATGAGATGATCAGGGCCAGATTTTAGAACTGCTTATGCAGGAGCCACGATGGCCTGCTCACTGAACCAGGCTGACTTACTAACACCCAGGTATGTGGTCCTAAAGCAACGCAGGCCTTCCCATCCCCAGTCCCGGCACAGCCCTCACCCAGCTGCTTCCTGCCCTGCACGGACCGCAGTCCGGAAGGAGGAGCAGAGTCTGTGACCTCTGGGGACGGCTCACTCCCGAGAAGAAACATGAGTTGGTGTAATTATTTTCCTGTGGAAAACTTTTGTCACAAACCCATGGTTTAGCGATTTGGTTTGGAACTGTGAACCAGAGCTGCCTTTGTGTCTTTTCCCAGTGTACAATGATGTTCTCCTGTCAAGAATACATACCACAGTAGTCTGTGCAAATGAAGCTCCCGTTACACCTGGAATGGTTTGTTCTTAAACGCATAACAGGCCCTGGTTGTTAAAGAAATAACTTACTGGCGGGTTTTCTGCCTTCCTGGCCGCCTGCCCCCTCCTCCTACATGGTGTTCATTGTAGTCAAGAGCACCAGTGGTACCCTTGGGATTCCCAGACTGAGAGAGGCCGTTCATCTGCACTTGCATCCACCCTTCATCTTGGCGCCATTTCTAGCCAGGTGCCCAGATCCCAGCAACACCTGAGTAATGGCATCTTCGTTCAGGCTTCTCTCTCCTGACGGCTCTCCCTGCCCCTCTCACTGGCGTTCATCCTTCCTTTCAGCTCTTAGCTGTTCTTTACTCTTCTGAGTTGATTTCTTAAAATCTAAGTGACAGTATGTTACCTCACAGATCTTACTGCCCAAATGAGAAAGTTCAGCCTGGTTTTGCATAGCTGTCAAGATTGTGTGAATTCTGTTGAATTTGCCAAATTTTTAAAACCTGTGCTGTTTTGGAGCCTCTACTAGACCCTGAGGACAGGAAGATTCATGAGACACAATTGCTGCCTTTAGTTTCCAGTCTGTGTGGCCGAGGGGGTGCAGAGGTATCAGTGTCCTTTTAATATAAATGTGGTGGCCCGTGGTGAGACATACAGAGCCACAGAGCTGGTTACAGGCTGTAATGGTGTCACACGGGAAAAGCCGAGCCGCTGTGCTGGATGAGGTCATAGACCCGATCAAGACCAACTTTGAACTGCATCTTGAGGGATAAATTCAAGGATTTACCATGGAGATGAACAGGGCTAGGCCATTTGAATCCATGGGAAATGCCAGTGCAGAAGCATGAGCCACTCTGGCGCACAACAGAAGAGTGACACCGGGGTCTTACGCCTGCCAGTGAGAAATGACATGGTGGAAGCAGGCAGGTTCTTGGTCATAGAGGGTCTTGTAAGGCACAGAGGAGATCAGCCTTTGTCCTGTGGGTGATGGGAGCACTGAAGGGTTTCTATTTCTAATGATTTGGGAAAGTTAATGGGACCAGATTCGTGCTTTACAAAGGTAAATAGTTTGGAGAATGGATATAAGGAAGCTGAGTCCAGAGGCACAGATGACCAGGGGCCGGGGTGGGGGGGCAGAGAGAGAGGAGGGACTCAGGTGATGAACAGATTCAGTTTGGGAGACTTCAACCAGACACCACCGGTGGTACCGTTAGAGAGAACAGCATGTGGGAGCAGAGTCCAGGTTTGAGGAAAAGATTGTTTGGGGCAGGTTGGATCTGTTGTGTCTGGGACATACAGGTGTGAGGACCAGTGACCCATGAGCCGCACGAACCCACTGTTCAGGCGGGCAGTCTAGACTAGAGGTGCAGAACTGGGAAGGAGGCCAGGGCTGTCCCACCCTGGCTCCTCAGCTTCGTCTCCTTCAGCCGCAGCTCACCCAGCCTGCGTTTCCCGCCATCGTCCCCTCCGCGTTTCCATGGACCCCAGTCCGCCATACCGGCCGACCACTTGGAAATTACTCTCTGCCTCCATGCTCTTATTCCTCACTCAGCAACGATGCACACAGCATACAGATGGATTTTCAATGGGTTTCCCTCAAGTTCCCGGTGCCGGAAGAGCCTGTAGCTCTTCTTGCAGGTGTTCTTCTCAGGTGGTGAGGGTTGTGGTACCTGAGCCTCCAGAGTGTTCCCCTCCCCAGCCAGCTTCTTTGGCCATTGAATCTCTGGATACACCTGAGTTCAAATTACCAATGTTGGTAAAACCAGATGCTGTGACAACTTCAAGTATCCTCACTGTTTTCTTTCAGATGCGGAGGTCCCACACGGCTCTCTAAGCAGCGAAGCTTTTCAGTTTCAGCCCCCATTGCCCCCCGGCACCCCTCCCCCGCTGCCACGGGGAACTCCTCCACCCATCTTCACCCCTCCGCTCCCCAAGGGCACCCCGCCACTGACTCCCAGCGACTCCCCCCAGGCCAGAACAGCGTCCGCGGCTATGGATGAGGACTCGCTGACTCTGGAAGAACTTGAGGAACAGCAGAGGCGGATATGGGCGGCCCTCGAGCAGGCCGAGAGCGTGAACAGTGATTCTGATATTCCTGTTGACACACCTCTCACTGGGAACTCGGTCGCCTCTTCGCCTTGTCCAAATGAGCTAGACCTCCCTGTTCCAGAGGGGAGAACCTCTGAAAAGCAGATGATGCCCGATGAGCCCGAGGTACCAGACACTTGTACAAAGAGATCAGAAGTTGAACATTCTCTGAGCCCAGATTCTGAGCCTACGTTGCTTTGTCAGAAGGAAAGGGAAGAGTCTGCTCGGGTAGACTCTAAAGATGCTCCTCTTGATAATGGCAGTGTTGTGTCGAACTGTGACATTAGTAATGGAGGCAGTCAGAAGCTCCTTCATGTGGACACCAGTCCTTCAACGGCCACTAAAATTCATAGTCCTGTACCTGACATGAGCAAGTTTGCAACTGGAATAACGCCATTTGAATTTGAGAATATGGCAGAATCCACTGGAATGTACCTCAGGATAAGAAACTTGCTAAAGAACTCGCCCCGAAACCAGCAGAAAAACAAAAAGGCCTCTGAATAGCTGCTTGACTTAGCACGAAGAACTATTTAATATCTATAACTTTGTGTTCTGTTAATTCGTACCAAGTGGAGATAAAATTGTTTTCCGATTTGTCCCTCCCGTGTTTAAAAACCTATCCAAAGCTTAATTGTGGCCTAAAGTCAGGCCTGTTTTAAAGAACAGAAAGACTGGGCTTGCTGGTTTACTATATTTTATTCTTACTGATAAGAACTTGGCGGGGGCAATGTAAGAGCTGGCTTAGAGATAGTTTGCTAAGGTTTCTACTACTTTTGGATTGTGTCTGTCAGGAGTGATGGTTTTTATCTGTCTTTTGTACATTGTTTTCCCTTTCTACATTTTGCTAATTATCCTGTATATAAGTTTAATATATCATTTTTTAAAAGAAAAAAATTCTAACCATTTTAAATTCATATTTCAACTCTGACAACCAAATGAGAAAAATCAGGGATGAGCAGCTTTACCCCATTTGGGGTATTTTTGTAAGTGATTTACACGCATCAATTTTAATAATACTTTTACTTTTTTGTAACTTCATTCCTCATATAAGTTTGCTATACAGGTATGTTCATCTTTGTGTACAAAGGTTTAATAAATTAGCTTTCATATACATAATCTAAGACTTTGAATACAAAAAAATGATTCACAGTTAAATTAGCGTATACAACCTTGTAAGTTTGGACGTAAATTATGTGGTTGCGGAAATTAGTGGTAGCAAAGAAAATCTAGTAAAATGCAAGTTTGAGTATTTTTAGTGTTCTTTCAGCCTTAACTATAGAGACAGCAGAATCTTTTAAAGTAATTATTTTGGGAGAAAAATAGTGGGCAGCTAACCTTTGTACAAAAATAACTTTCTAGATTTGAACCCTAAGATAATTAATACTTAGAAATAAAAGGTAGGGCGCCTGGGTGGCTCAGCTGGTTAAGCGTCTGCCTTCGGCTCAAGTCATGATCCCAGGGTCCTGGGATCGAGTCCCGCATCGGGCTTCCTGCTCCTTGGGAGACTGCTTCTCTCTCTCTCTCTCTCTCTCTCCCTCCCTCCCTCCCTCTCTTTCCCTCCCCCTTCCTCTGTCTCATGAATAAATAAATAAAATCTTTTTAAAAAAAAGAAAAGGTAGACAAACAAATTGCTTTTATTTTTTTATTTTTATTTTTTTTAAAGATTTTATTTATTTATTAGAGAGAGAGCACATAAGAGGAGGGAGGGTCAGAGGGAGAAGCAGACTCCCTGCTGAGCAGGGAGCCCGATGCGGGACTTGATCCAGGGACCCCAGGATCATGACCTGAGCCGAAGGCAGTCGTTTAACAACTGAGCCACCCAGGCGCCCAACAAATTGCTTTTAATTGTCAGATATATAAGATAGTGCTGGACTATGTGTTTTGTCTTTGAGTGGAATGCCATTACATTGTTACAATCCCCTCCCTGAAAATAAACAACTTGAACTTAGTCTCAGGTAGTGTGATCCTGCTCTCAGGCCAGCAGAGGGAGCAAACTACCATTCCAGACCGTTCCAGATTTCGTTGCCTTCGTTTTGAGGACTCGAATAACCACATCTACTCTTCCATAAACAGGAAAGGGAAAGAAAATCCTAGGAAAGGGGCAGTTTATTTTCAAGGCCCTCACAGAATGTGCTAGAAATTGAAGAAAATGTTTAATACTTTTGGCTCTTCTCTGGAAGTATGTAATAAAAGTAATCCTAGTTTACATAGTGTTTTTATGTACACTGTCTTAATATTTCTGTCAGGTACATATAATATCACCACATTATGTCTATAACCCAAGGAAACAGGTGGCATTGAGAGGTTCCAGGGACTTGTTAGCATGCAGGAAGTGGTTGTTGACAGGCCAGTCTTCCCCTGAGGACTTGACTATTCCCTAAGTCATACAAGTAGTGAAGTGCCCCTGGGCGGACTGCTTGGGAGCACCAGGGAGAGACACCTAGCAGTTCTCTCCTTAGCACGAGCTACAGGTCTCACGTCAGGTGTGTTCATGGCATTTCTCCATGTTCACAGTCCCCATACTAGGCAGGTATGGTTGACTTCATGTGGTAGAGGAAGTGCCTAAAACCGGCTGCCGGTGAATCACCCAGTGACCCTAACTCCAGAGCGCTCTGACCCCCCACATCCACGCTTTTAGCCACTGTGCTGCCTCCTTGTCAAAAGCTCTGTAAAAGCACTGGCTTCTCCAAAATTGGCTTCCATTTTTAACTTGCTCAATTACTTACCGAGGACACACTTAATGTAGTTCGATGTACTTTGGGGCCGTAGAAGGGAAAATGATAGAATCTGCTTCTAGGAGCTTAACACACTAGCAGGAGACGATGGCTCCCTCTTGGTCATGAGATCCACGGAGTGGCCAAACAGAAAGGACAAGGTACTTAAGACCATCTCGGGTAGTGGGAGAAGCACCTAGGGAGGACTGGCTTCAAATTCACAGGGCTGTGGGTTCAAGTGTTTATTTGAAAGGTACTTAGAGAAACATTGAGCTAAGCCTAAAGGGGAGGTAGAAGGGTTTTCGTAGACGAAGCGAGCATTGAATGTACAGGAAATGACATGAATAACACGAGCAGAAACTCAGGGAATGTAGAGCACTTTGTTTCTGTCTATAAGGAATGGTAGAAAAAAGGACTTTAAAAAGGGCCGTTGATTCATCGACACTGAGAACTCTTGTTTGCTGTATTATGGGGTTTGATTTTTTTTTTTAGGGAAAAGGATCTGCTTAAAGATGTTTCGGTGACGAGTGACCTCATCCAAGTGGTATTTTAGGAAGATGAATCCTAAAGCAGAACTGAGAATGAATTGGAGAGAAGAGACATTTCACAGAAGGAAGCCTCCCCCAAATGAAAAGTACTTGCCTTAGGAAGGTGCCCCATTTTTAAAATCTGTTCTACCTGCTGTATTTGAGCATGATGGAAAGCGCTGGGCGGAACAACAGGTTGTTGTGTGGACTTGTCTGCTCAGTGACAGATCTCGGGGTGTGCGTGGGTGAGGTCATGAGCAAACACTTGTACTTCAGGATGGACTTGCAGCCAGGCTGGGGACCGGTTTCTAATCTTTGCCTTGGGTTAGAAGGAATGTGGGTTGCTAAAACAAGACCAGGTGTCATCTCCTTGGGCAGGTAAGTGGGAAAAAGGCACTGCCCTTACTAAAACCAAATAACCGATTTCTTCTTTCAAAAGCTTGCATTTCCTTAAGTGGTCAAAAATAGCCTGCTTTCTACCGACAACAGGCTTTCTCCTAGCTGGTTCTATTCAAGTTCTCTGCTGGAACCATTTTGCCCTTCTGTGTCATACTTTGTAGATTGTCATTAGCACGCGAAGTCAACAAGAGTGTTGTAACAGTTTTAAATACCCAAGTGATTTGTAAGGCATGACTCAGTTCCCGAGAAGCCGATGTGTCCACACAACCTGTGTTTTTCTTCAGCAGTCAGGAAAGTCCTTTTTCCTTCAACCTAATGTATTCATTGATTTAATGGTCTAAATTCACTTTAGAATGTTCAGGGTGAAATTATTTTGTTGAAGTGTTTATAGATTGTTCTTAATACAGAGCCATTTCTATTTTAATAAATCGGAAGTTTCTGAACAGGCATGTTTTGTGAATTACCAGCAATCTAGGTAGAATGTTTATGGAATATTGGAGTGGAGGGAAAATGTGACAGCTGTCTAGTCTAAAAGGGAATTTTATATATATATATATATATATATATATATATATATATAT
>NW_027397103.1:11418896-11564940 GCF_003265705.2 Callorhinus ursinus | reverse complement strand
GGGGGGGGGGGAATGGAGGGAGACTGTAAAATTAAATTAAGCAGAACGACCTCCCTCCCTATTTATTAGTTGCAGAGCATGTGCCTGTCATTCATATTTGGATTTTGAATTTGTGGATTTTATAATTTAGGAAACCAGCTCTCTGTAAAATTCACATCCCATACCCTTCTACTAGCTGATGTTAACCGTCTATGCATTAGGTTTAACTTCTAGTGAATTTCCATTTGCAACTACACCCCTTAGTAACTAAAGTATATATGAAGTGAGAGACTTGATTTTCTTTAAAATCTTTACTTTTGGAATTGTAAGCAGAAGGAGTAACAAAACCGTCAGTCTGAAGGGAAATCTCCTGTAAAGGAGACCCACGCCATTTTTCTTCATACAGTATAGAAATTTATTTTTTTACCAATTTTCTAAACCCCAAACTTTTCTCTTCCCCCAAATGGAAAATCTTCATTTTTTGTTGATTATAAATGTAATACATATTTGTTTTATAAATTCAAACAAAACAATAGTATAAAGCCCTTTATAATCACAACTTTCAGAGAAAAACCATTGTTTGTGGTTTGGTATACCTTTTTCCTGAGCAAATACATGTAACTAAGAATTTTTAAAAATGTTTTGTATAAGTGTGTTTCAATAAAAGTGAGATTATACTGTACTCTTAAGTATTTGAAATCTAGTTATTCTTTTTTTTTTTAAGATTTTATTTTTGTTTTGGAGTGCCTGGGTGGCTCAGATGGTTAAGATTTTATTTTTGTTTTAAGTAATCCTATACCCAATGTGGGGTTTGAACTTACAACCCCGAGATCAAGAGTCCCACACTCCATGGACTGAGCCAGCCAGGCACTCCTCCAGTTATTATTGTTGATGGCTACATGGTAGCATACCATATTTATTAAATATCATTTATGATATATTCGCTACAAATGCTGCAGTGAATATTTTTTTAATTTTTGTTTTTGTTCTATTTTTTTAAGTTTTTTTTTTTTTATTTATTCATTCAAGACACAGAGATACAGAGAGAGAGAGAATATGAGCAGGGGGAGAAGCAGACGGAAGCGGAGAAGCAGACCCCCCGCTGAGCAGGGAGCCCTATGCGGGGCTTGATCCCAACCTGAGCCGAAGGCAGATGCTTAACCATCTGAGCCACCCAGGCACCCCTTGTTTTTGTTTTAGAGAGCGAGAACGAGCATGTGCGTGAGTGGCGGTGGGGTGGGCAGAGGGAGAGGGAGAGAATCTCCAGCAGACTCCATGCTAAGCCTGGAGCCTGATTCAGGGCTTGATCCCACAACTGTGAAATGGAGCAGAAACAATCAGATGCTTATCCAACTAAGCCATCCAGGCGCCCCTGCAGTGAAGTTTTGTTTTTGTTTTTTAATATTTTTCATTTATTTATTTGAGAGAGAGAGAGTGCACAGAGAGGGAGAAGCAGACTCCCCCCTGAGCAGGGGCTTGATCCCATGACCGGAACTGAGGGCAGACGCTTAACGACTGAGCCACCCAGGCACCCCTGCAGTGAACATTTTTAAAGGTAAATCCTCAAGGGGCACCTGGGTGGCTCAGTTGGTAAAGCCTGCAGCTTGATTTCAGCTCAGGTCATGGTATCCAGGTTGCCAGGCCCGCATCCACTTGGTGCTCTGCGTGGAGTCAGCTTGAGATCTCTCTCCCTCTGCCTCTGCATCTCCCCTGGCTCACAGGGAAACACACTCCCTCTCCCTCTTTCTCTCTCTAAAGATACATATATAAATAAAATCTTTTTTTAAAAAAGTATTAAAGGTAAATACTTTCGTTGTTTCTGTTGTTAAAGATTTTATTTATTTATTTGAGAGAGAGAGAGAAACAGAGCATGAGCAGCAGGGAGGAAGCAGAGGGAGAAGCAGGCTCCCCGATGAGGAATGAGGTGGATGGATGCGGGACTCGATCCCAGGACCCCAGGATCATGACCTGAGCCGAAGGCAGTCGCTTAACCAACTGAGCCACCCAGGTGCCCCTAAAGGTAAATCCTTAAATATTTGTGGTAATATGTTTATAGGATGCATTCCTAGATTATCAGATTGGATATTTTATGGGTGTGTTTTGGCAATTTTTATTCTGTAAATTGTCTTCATATCCCTTGCTCATTCTATTTGTTTACTTAATGATATATAGTAACTCTTTATTAAAATGTGTATCTTTTTTAAGGTACACTGCACAATTATGTTTTTAGTCTGTCATGTATATTTTAACTTGTTTATGATACCTTTTATAGTAAGGAAGTTTTCAGATTGTTACCAGTCAAATCTTTGAATCTTTTCCTTCATGCATTAACAATTTTGTTATGATGTTCTATTTTCCAGAAGACTTTTTATTTTACAAACTCACCATCTGATATCCAATAATGGGGTTATTGATTGAAACTGATATTGAAAAATTATTTCTTCCCCAGTATTTAAGTTGTGTGATTAGTAAGACTGTCTCTCCTTGTAATTCTCTTAAGTTTATTTTCATGTGAATAAGTTTATCAATTACTATCCACATTTGGTTCATATTATGCCCTAATACAATGTTGTCTTTCGTTTTATTGGATTATTTTTTCACATATGGATTAAATGAAAAATAAAACTAGAAAGAATGACTGTAGCAGAATGCAAAAAATAATTTTATAATTTAACCAAAAAAACAGATCATGCAAAAAAATAAAAGGATTCTAATCCTTTTATTATATTTTATTTTATTTTTTTTAGATTTTTAAAAATTTATTCATTTGAAAGGGAAAGAGACAGAGCACAAGCAGGGCGAGAGGCAGAGGCAGAGGGAGAAGCAGACTCCCTGCTGAGCAGGGAGCCTGACATGGAGCTCGATCCCAGGACCTGGAGATCATGACCTGAGCCAAAGGCAGATGCTTAGCCATCTGAGCCACCCAGGTGGCCCCCTATTGTGTTTTATTTTTAATAAAATTTATATGGTAGTGGGAAATTCTATATATCACAAATTCTAGATATTAGGAATGCATTTTTTAAACAGTTAAGTATCAATGATCTGGCTATATTTGGAATTTTTATAATACAAGGAATTACAGAAAATGCAAGAGGTTTAACCCTGACTCAGCTTTCCATCGTTCGAGACAGCTGAGATTGCACCTCTCTAGGGGTGACATCATACCAGAATGAGTCTCAGTGTTTTCAGCGGCGGAGGCTAGTCCATTAGTCAGAAGCAAGAATGACAAATGAAACTGGATTAGGACAGGTTGTGGGATTAGACCCAGAGCAGATTTCTCACGGGCTCCTAACAAGTTTCTTTTTGTTCCTACCACGTGCCTTCCATGCCTGTCTTGATCTGTGGTTCCCTAAACCAGTTACAGTTCTATTTGTTGCACTGGTCCAGTGTAAAGTCTTCATATTCGAACCCACGGGGAACTCCTGAGACCCCACCGTATGAGGGTGGTTGAAACCTAAGATGGTTTCATGACTTACAGACTCAAGGATGAAGACCGGGGTCACAGGCCTGTGAGAGGAGCGGACTGTGTTGCCTACATTCGTAACTGAGAGAAAGGTTAAGTTCTTCCGAATTCTCTCCGAAAGGTTTATGGACTCACCGGGAAGACCTGGCATTAGACACCCAGAGGAGAGGTTTCTTAGGCCCTTGCAGGGCATTGGCTCTGGCTATTTCTGCCGCCTGGCCGTTTTTCTCCTGAAATCTAGTTGGCTGAGGCCCTCATCACCTTGAAGTGTGTGCTAGTATCTCATCTCAGTGAGACTCCCCTAACCACCTGGTTGAAAACTCCACATACGCACACACACCCCCCACCACCAAATTGCTCCTGACATCCCTTGATCTACTCTCTTTTCCATAGCATGTTTCACTCTGTAACATATTACATAATTCCCTATGGTGTATCATCTGCCTTCCCCAACTGGAATTTCAGTTAGACAAGGCAAGGATCTCTCAGTCTACTGATGTGTCCCAAGCTCTTAAAATAGGGCCTGGCACATTAGTAAATGCTCAATGAAAATTTTTTGATTTTTTTAAGTTTTTTTTTTTTTTTAAGATTTTATTTATTTTGGGGGGAGGGGAGAAGCAGAGGGAGAGGGACAAGCAGACTCTGCTTTGAGCACAGAGCCCAACATGGGGCTCGATCCCACAACCCTGAGATCATGACCTGAGCCCCAACCAAGAGTCGGACACTTTAACCAACTGAGCCACCCAGGCGCGCCAAAGTTTTGTTGATTAAGTGACTAGATTTGGAAGTTGAAACATCCCACCTATTTATGGTAATAGAGACTGGCTAACACCCTGGTAGAGAAGTAGACTCATGTGCAGGTACGAGTTTGAATTTTGACCTTAGTCCCTGCGAACTCAGGAGTTTCCCAAAGCAATTTCCTAATCTCATTCTTTATTCTGATATTCAGAGCAAAATTACCATCATATTTAATGTGCTTTGTGTGACTGATTCACTCCTGGGTATATTTATCTGGTGTATAGGCAGACATAAGCCTCACTGTACTCTTAAGAAGTTGTGGGGCGCCTGGGTGGCTCAGTCAGTTAAATGGCCAACTCTTGATTTGGCTCAGGTCATGATCTCAGGGTAATGAGATCAAGCTCTGCACTGGGCATGGAACCTGCTTGAGATTTTCTCTCTCCCTCTCCCTCTGCCCCTCCCCCCCCCCACGTGCTTGCTCTTTCTCCCTCTTAAAAAAAAAAAAGGTTGTAACCGGTGTATTTACAAAGGAATACTTAAATTAACTGCAGTCACAAAACATAATTGATCTGAATATTCATCGGTTATGACGGGAATGGGTTGTGTTGATTTCCTAGTTGATTGTTTTCTCAGGAGGTGGTGTTGAATTTTGTCAGATACCTCTACTGTACTGAGATTATTGGTAGTTTTTGTCCTTTATTCTCTTGATACAGTGTATCCCATTAATTGATTTTCAGATGTTAAATCAACTTTGCCATTCTTCGGATAAATACCATTTGATCATAATGTATAATCCTTTTTCTATATTGGTAGATTCAATTTGCTAGTCTTTTGTGGAAGATTTTACATCTATGTTCTTAAAGATACTGGAGTATAGTTTTTTGTTGAATTGATTTTTTTAAAGTTTATTTAAGTAATCTCTAAAACCCAACATTGGGCTCGAACTCACCACTCCAAGATCAAGAGTTTCATGCTCCTCCAACTGAGCCAGCCAGGTGCCCCTGTTGTATTGATTGTTTTTTTTTTTTTAAGTTTTTATTTATTTATTTATTTATTTATTTATTTTTTTATTTATTTATTTATCAGAGAGAGAGAGAGAGAGAGCTCATTACCAGGGGGCAGAGCAGAGGGAGAAGCAGACTCCCTGCTGAGCAAAGAGCCTGATGTGGGACTCGATCTCAGGACTCTGGGACCATGACCTGAGCCCAAGGCAGACGCTTAACTGACTGAGCCACCCAGGCATCCCATGTTGTATTGATTTTTAAAGTACAAGGAAGATTAATGAATTTGTGGGTAGTAACCCAATTATCTGAGAACTTACATCCTTGAATAATTTTTAAAAAATAACTTTTCTTATCCTTTCATTATTCTGTTATTATTAATCCTAAGGGCAAGCATATGTTCCACTCCTAGTATATAGTGATCATATATACATGCAAAGGGCACCTAGTAAATTTATTTCTAAATTTCACATACTTATTATCTAATTTAATTGATTATTTAAGTTCTTTAACTTTTACTAATTTTACCTCAAATTCTGCTTTCTGGGCACTTCTTTTTTTTTTTTTTTAAGCTAAGATTTCATTTTTAAATACTCTCTACACCCAGTGTGGGGCTCAAACTCATGACCCCAAGATCAAGAGATGCATGCTTCCCCCGACTGAGCCAGCCAGGAGCCCCATGCTTAATGATAGATTAAAGATTCTGTCTGTGGAAGTTATCTTTTGCTGTGTGACAGATGATCCCAAAACGTAGTGTCTTATAACATCAATAATTTATTATTTCTCATGATTCTGTAGGTTGGCTGGGCATTTCTGCTCATCCTACTTAGATTCACTCATGAGGCTGCATTCACTTGGTAGCTCGACTGGGCCCCTCTTTCCATGTGGTCTAACATCATTCGGTAGTCTAGACTGAGCTTATTTATAAGTAGCAAAAGCATTTCAGGAAGGCAAAAACAGACACCACAGGCCTTTTGAGGCCTAGACTGTAAAATCCACACAGTATCACTTTCACCACATTCAATTTCAAGTCAGCAAGACCAGCTCAGATCCCACCTCTTGAGGACTTGAGCTGTAAAGTACTGTGGCTATTTTTTCAAAATCTACTACTATGCAGATTTCAAGCAAAGTACTGTAAGTCCCTTCAGTTCTTTGAGAATATCCATGCATCAGGTAATCATTTAGTACCACCTATATTCTTGCACTATGAAAACTTTTTTTTTTTTAAGATTTTATTTATTAGAGAGAGAGGGAACACAAGCAGGGGGAGTGGGAGAGGGAGAAGCAGGCTTCCTGCCGAGCAGGGAGCCCAAGGTGGGGCTCGATCCCAGGACCCTGGGACCATGACCTGAGCCAAAGGCAGACGCTTAATGACTGAACCACCCAGGTGACCCTGCAACTATGAAAACTTTTAAAATTCTTTTGAAACTCATTTATTTTGGAAATATCTGAGATTAAAAGTAGGTAACTTCCAGAACAGGGGGAAAAAAATAAGTGGAATAACATAGTGTTTAAAATCAGAAACCACTGGGACGCCTGGGTGGCTCAGTCAGTTAAGCATCTGCCTTCAGTTCAGGTCATGATCCCAGGGTCCTGGGATCGAGTACTGCATCGGGCTCCTTGCTCAGCGGGGAGCTTGCTTCTCCCTCTGTCTCCTGCTCCCCCTGGTTGTGCTTTCTTTCTCTCTGACAAATAAATTAATAAAAAAAATTTTTAAAGATTTTATTTATTTAGGGCGCCTGGGTGACTCAGTCGTTAAGTGTCTGCCTTCGGCTCAGGTCATGATCCCGGGGTCCTGGGATCGAGTCCCACATCGGGCTCCCTGCTCGGTGGGAAGCCTGCTTCTCCCTCTCCCACTCACCCTGCTTGTGTTCCTGCTCTCGCTGTCTCTCTCTCTCTCTGTCAAATAAATAAATAAAATCTTTAAAAAAAAAGATTTTATTTATTTATTTGAGAGAATGAGATAGAGCATGAGAGGGGGGAGGGTCCGAGGGAGAAGCAGACTTACCGCTGAGCAGGGAGCCCGATGCAGGACTCGATCCCGGGACTCCAGGATCATGACCTGAGCCAAAGGCAGTCGTTTAACCAACTGAGCCACCCAGGCGCCCTAAATTAATAAAATCTTTAAAGAAATAAAATGAAATCAGAAATCACTGAGACAACAACGTCAAATAGTAATGTTAACAAACCAACCTAATTTTAGTGCACTAAAGTTTTAAAACACTCTACTCTTATCCATTTGGCCTACAAGAACAGCTCTCTCTTCCAAGGAATGGTTTTATTATTGGCCCAAAGTACCATATTCAAGTTTAACATCGTATATTTTTGTGTCACAGGGTTCATGATAACCAATAGTCATTGGTTTGATAAAATTCAAAGTTGGCACAAATTGAATCCTATCCATATGAATAAGATAGGAGATGGTAGGGGCACCTGGATGGCTCAGTTGGTTAAGCATCCGACTCAATTTGGGCTCTGGTCATGATCTCAGGGTTGTGAAATCAAGCCCCCTGTTGGGCTCTTCACTGGACCCCCAAGACCCCATTATACAGAGAGGAATAAGACCTCTAGTCCCCAGAGGAAAGAGAAAGCACATGATTAACTACTAGATGAGGCAGAACATGGTAAAAATCCTATGGTCACTATAGAGTACAACTGAAAATTTAGAGTAGGCTGAGAATACTACCAAATCAGAATGCCCTTGACTTAGGTCAAATAGAGATGAGAAGTCCAGGAGTAACCTCAGAAAAAGATTAAACTTCCCGAGGCCATAATACAGTGAAAGATAAGCTTGTTGAAATAAACACCTTTAGCAATTAGAATTGGTCGTTGGATACTGGGTGCTGGGCTGCATTCCTGGATAATATCCTGAGAGGGGATATATATAGTTGGTGCCAGAATCAGAGTCCGTTTAACTTACATTTGAAGATGTTACCACTGACCTTACCTACTGTATGGGGTTGAATAGTGTCCCCCCCAACTTCCCCCGTTCATGTGGTCCAGAACCTCAGCAGGTGACATTATTTAGAAATAGGGTGGTTGCAGCTATATTTAGTTAAGATGAGGTCATACTGGAAGAGAGTGGGCCTTTAATCCAATATGACCGATGTCCTTTTGAGAAGGAAATTTGGACACAAAGACAAAGACACACAGGGAGGAGGCCATGTGAAGATGGAGGCAGGGATTGGCATGATGTGTCTACAAGGAATGCCAACAGATAGCAGAAGCAGAAGAGAGGCATGGAACAGATTATCTCTCAGAGAGCCCATAAGGAATTCACCTTGCTGACTTTCTGCTTCCAGACTATGATAGGGTAAGTGTCTGTGTTGAAGCTACCCAGTTTGTTGTACTTTTTACAGCAGCCCCAGGAGACTAATACAGTTAGTTGATCAGCATGCCTACGGACTTCCATTATCAGGGATTCATGATCCTCCTCTGTTGGTGCTCTGCCAGTCACAAGTAGTTTTCCATTTGGGGTCAGGATGATGATTGCAGCTCCAGCCATCATGTCTGCATTCCAGTCAGTGTGAAGTAGAGAAGAAAGGCAAGGGGTTGCTCTCTTCCTTTAAGAACCCTTCCAGAAGTTACACAGGCCACTTCAGCTCAGCCAGAACTTAGTCTCATGGCCACACCTTACAACACAGGCAGCTTGGGAACATAAGTCTTCATTCTGGATGTCCATATGCCAGGGAAAATCAGGTGCAGAAACAGGGAAGAATGGCTTTTGGAGGGGGGGACATTTCATAGTCTCTGTGATAGTCTTCGAAAACCAAACCAGTGTAGTGAACGTAGTGAATGCAATATTCACTTTACCCTGGTTATAGTATGTTCAGAATGGGCAGACCTGGGGTCCTGGGTGGCTCAGTCCGTTGAGCATCCAACTTTTGATTTCAGCTCAGGTCATGATCTTGGGGTCCTGGGTTGGAGCCCTGAGTCAGACTCTGTGCTCAGCAAGGAATGTGCCTCAGATTCTCCCTCTCCCTCTGCCCCTCCCCCAGCTCATGCTCTCTCTAAGATAAATAAAATCTAAAAAAAAGAATAGGCTGATCGGGGCCAGTATGGACCAGTCAGAGGCAAAGAGAGGCATGCCAGAGGATATGTGTGTTTTTGTGTGTGTGTGCTAAGAAAGCCACATGAAAACCTGAATAAGGAAATGTATTACATCCCACTGCTCTGGCAACCATGTTACAACCAGCCTTAGGATGAAACAGACTCTGCAAATGGCAGGGAAGGAGAAGAAAAGGCTTTGTTTTGGGTGCTTGAGAAAATTGTCGAGTCATTGAATCGACCCACCCTGAAGCTCAACCCCGCTCCAAACTTCCTGTTTTATGAGCTAGTTATTTTTCTGATTCTTTAAGCCAGGCTCACTTAGACGAGGCGCTGAAATCATGCTCACTGACGTAAACGCTATTAAAATGTAGGAGAATTTTGTGAACAGCAGAATGTGAACGTGAACATCTGAGCAGCCTTGGCAAATTTAAGAACTCTTATCATCTTTCCGCTTTAGGAATTTCATTTGGGACTCAAATAGCTTTATCTGGCAGGAACATATGCATAGTTATTTCCAGGTAGCCTGTGATGGCCTGTCTGTGATGGAGGAATGTTGGTTTTGTGTCTAGGAACAGTTCAAGTGTGGGGTTGGGTGGAGGCAGGGAGAGACAGACATTCTCATGCATCATTGGTGGGGATGTGAACTGGTTCAGTCTTTTTGGGAGGGCAATTAAAAAGAAATCTAAATATGCATCCTTTAGATTTAGCACCTATAATCTGAGAATGAATCCTAAATATGTATTTGTATAATGTAACTGTTAGAAAAGAAACAACAGGCCCTAAATGGAGTCACTTATGCTAAGTCCATGTCAGCAAACCAAAACCTAATTTCTAATCTGATTGCAGTTTCAGCTTCTCCCAGGGACACAACCTTTAACCACTCAGTCTGGAATTACCTGGTCAGCACTAGTGAGGTAATCTGCCAGAGAGACCCCTGCAATCCCCCATAGGAAAGTGACCTTGCCTGAAGCAATGCACTTTGTGCTAGAAACTTTCTTTTCCTACCCCCTTCTGCTTATGAAAGCTTTCTGTTTTGTACAGCTACCCAGAGCTCTTTTCTTGTTAGATGAGATGCTGCCTGACTCATGAATTGTTGAATAAATTAGATTGTACTCAGTTGGATTTTGTTGTTTAGCACAAGATACATGCACGCACCACTGTTTATTGCAGCAGTACATGTAATAGCAAATACTGAAAATAACCTAAATGTCTGTCAGTACGGGTCTGGGTAAATCAGACTGCACTCATAATCCTGCAATGAAATCATCAGGGGGCGCCTGGGTGGCTCAGATGGTTAAGCGTCTGCCTTCGGCTCAGGTCATGATCCCGGGGTCCTAGGATCAAGTCCTGCATCAGGCTTCCTGCTCCTTGGGAGCCTGCTTCTCCCTCTGCTTCTCTCTCTCTCCCTCTCTCTCTCCCTCTGTCTCTCATGAATAAATAAATAAAATCTTAAAAAAAAAAGAAATCATCGGAAAAAAAGGAAATACTCTAGATCTTCTTTCATTTGTTTTTAAAGATTTTTTTTTATTTATTCATTTGAGACAGAGAGATACAGAGAGAGAGAGAGCATGAGCAGAGGGAGGTGCAGTGGGAGAGGGCAGGGAGCCGGATGCAGGACTCCATCCCAGGACCCCGGGATTACGACCCGAGCAGAAGGCAGAGGCTTAACCATCTGAGCCACCCAGGTGCCCCAGAAATACTCTACATCTTCTGATACGGAAAAAGATCTAGCTATCTCCCTAATGTATGTGTTAACCAGAGAGTACACGTATGAACGTATTATGTATGTACCGCACATAACCCCCAACTTACCATGGTTCAAATTACAATTTTTTGACTTTAGTGGAAAGGAGTAAACATTCAGTAGAAACCATACTGTGAATACTTGAATCTGGATCTTGTCCTGAGCTAGTAAACTGTGGTCTCATCTTCTCCTGTGATGCTGGGCAGCGGCTGCAGCTCCCCATCAGCCACCCGATCACGAGGATCAAGTGCTGATACACTAACAGCCACCATGTACCCACACAGCATTATGTTTGTCTCTTTCAGTACAAGATTCAGTAAATTACATGAGATAGCCAACACTTCCTTATAAAATAGGGTTTGTGGTAGATGATTTTGCCCAACTGGAGGCTCATGTCAGTGTTCTGAGCACATTTAAGGTAGACCAGGCTAAGCTATGGTGTTCAGTAGGTTAGGTGTATAAATTGCATTTTTCACGTATGGTATTTTCTACGTACAATCGGTTTATCAGGATGTAACCTCATCTAAGTTGAGGAAGGTCCATATATATTTATATAGAAGTTAATATATGTAACATATAATATATATTAACTTTTATATTGTAACACTATACATGTTAACTAAATTATATGCATGTATGTTACATTTTATACTGTTAAGGAAATATGTATATTGTTAGTTGTGATACACATAAACACACATGTTTAAACAATTTCGATTCTCTGCCTCACCCCATATATAAAAAATCTACTTGAGGAGAATAAAAGATTTAATGTAAAAAGGAAAACTTAAGACAAATTTTTTTAAAGATTGACTTACTCCCTGACCTCTACCTCTGAAACCAATAATACATTATATGTTAGTTAATGGAATTTAAGTTTTAAAGAATGGAAAAAAAAGATTGATTTATTTTGGAGAGAGAGCGAGAGTGCAAGCAGGGGGAGGGACAGAGGGGGAGGAAGAGGGAGAGAATCTCAAGGAGACTTCTCACTGAACATGGAGCCCAACACAGGGCTTGATCCCAGGACCCCGAGATCATGAGCTGATCATGATCCAGTCGGTCACTTAACCAACTGAGCCACCCGGGTGCCCCTAAAAATTTTATATAAAAATATGGGGGGGGGGCGCCTGGGTGGCTCAGTCGGTTGGGCGTCTGCCTTCGGCTCAGGTCATGATCCCAGAGTCATGGGATCAAGCCCCGCATCAGGCTCCCTGCTCCGCGGGAAGCCTGCTTCTCCCTCTCCCACTCCCCCTGCTTGTGTTCCCTCTCTCGCTGTGTCTCCCTCTGTCAAAGAAATGAATAAAATCTTTAAAAAATAAAATAAAATAGTCTATAAATGTTTAGACCTCCTCTCTCCAGAAGATAGAGCTTAATTCCTCTTTCTTTGAGTGTGAACTGGATTTAGTGACTTACTACTAACGAGTAGGTTTTGTAAAGGGGTGAATTTCAGATCAGATTAGAAAAACCATGACAGCTTCCTCCTTGCTTGCTCTCCTGGATCTCTCATCCTGGGGAAGTCCACTGCCAGGTTGTGAGGCCACAGCAGCAGCCTGTGGAGAGGCCTGCCTGGCGAGTGTCCGAGGCTCCCTGCCAGTAGCCATGGGAGTGAGCTCTCTCGGGAAAGGATCCTCCAGCCTTGTGTAACTTACCTGGTCTGTTGTCATCACCATCATCATCATCATCATCATCATCATCATCATCATCCCCTGCTATAGATTGAAAGTTTGTGTCCCCTCCAAATTCACATGTTGAAGCCCCAAGGTGTTGATATCAGGAGGTGGGGTCTTTGGGAGGCAATTAGGTCATGAGGGTAGAGTCCTCATGAATGGGATTAGGGTCTTTATAAAAGAGACCCCAGAGAGCCCCTGTGCCCCTTCTGCCACATGAGGACACAGAGGGATGGCAGCTAGGAGCCAGGATGCAGGCCCTCACCAGACCCTGAATCTGCAGATGCTTTGATCTTGAACTTCCAGCCTCCAGAACTGTAAAAAACAAATGTCTATGTTCTATAAGTCACCCAGCCTGTGGTATTTTGTTATAGCAGCCCAAAGGGGCTAAGATACCCCCTTAAGGAGAAATGTTAAGTTATATTAAACTTCCAGTATAATCCTATTAATTATTTAATCTCTCCCTAAGAAGAGAAATTGAATACTAAAGAATAAGGTTTTGTCAGATAAGGGGCGCCTGGGTGGCTCAGTCGGTTAAGCGTCCAACTCTTGACACAGATCATTGTAATACCTAAGATTTGTTTGCTCTTACCCTTAACAAATTTTCATCCCCTTGGCAGCAATAAAGCTCCCATTGAGAATGTATGCTCTAGCTCTAGTCAAGCCCACAAATAACTATGAGACCTCATGAGAGCCTCTGAGCCAGAAGACCCAGCTAATCCATTCCTGGATCCTTGACCCTCAGAAACTGTGCGAGATCATGTTTATGGTTTTCAGCAACTCAAATTTTAGACTAATTTTTTTACACAGCAATAGATAATTCAGACAAGGGGGACATGGTTCAACATATAATGTGTACCATCTCGACTTGTCTAAGAGTCAAAGGAATGTGGAGGACCTTGTTTTGACTAGTGCTATGAAGACAGGAGATACCCTGCTTTGGGTTTCACACAGATACCATGCCACAGTAAATGTGAGCAAATTTTTATTAGTTTAAACCATATGAAGTTGCCTTTTTTGTACGCAAAAATAATCAGACACCAGCTATTTCGTGCAGTTCAACATAACTGTTGATAAGAGTCTGAATGCGGAAAATCATACTCATCAGTTTTTTTAATAAAGATTTTATTTATTTATTAGAGAGAGAGCACAAGCGGGCAGAAGGGCAGAGGGAGAGAGAGAAACAGACTCATGAGCTGGGAGCCCGATGCGGGGCTTGATCCCAGGACTCCAGGATCGCGACCTGAGCTGAAAGCAGACCCTTAACCAACCTAGCAACCCAGCACTCCACACTCATCAGTTTTTTAGGAAGACCTAGGCATTCTTTGAGTTTCGATCGTGGTTGACTCCAGTAGCACTGAGCTTTTAATTTACCTGGTCTCAATTCTCTAATCTGTGAAACAGGGATAATAACACTTTACTTCCTTTTCTCAGAAGAATACAGTATTACAACAAGTAATTAGCCGTTGCTCTTCAGATGTGGAGATCTGGAGCAGCACATTACTGCTGGTTAATACTCTGGATGTATTTTTAGCTTGAAGGCACGGATAATATAAGTGGCTGGCTTTCTGGCAGGCAGTTTTCTAAGGCAGATCTTTACAGGAATGAGTAGCTGGAAAGCCAGATTTTCTGCAAGGAAGAGGTTGTATTTTTCTTCCCCTTGAGCAATAATACCATTTGACCATCTTCATTTGCTCTGTTTTGTGAAGGAGATGTCATATGTGAATAAATTCAATTAGATAAAATTTGTCTTATGCCTTTGTGCATTTAGCATTAAAGCCTGTGTGTGTGTGTGTATGTGTTTGGTTGTTGATGTTTTGTTTGTATTTTTATTGCCAAACCAAAAGCACTGTAAAAGATTATATAATGGAAAAAAAATACAAACTAATTTTCTTTTGCACTTAAACTCCTTGAAATAAATACAGAAATGAGAATTAACTTTAGCAGCCTGAAGCTTTGCTCCATGATGACAAAAGGAACATGCTAAACTAAAATTAACTTCCTCACCAAAGGTGCTAATTTTTGCGTTTATGGTGTCCACATAGTTACAAAGTGAAAAAGCACTGTGGCGCAACATACAGAAAACTGATTTACGATGCCAAGAAGACTCATGGGTCCTAGGGCTCTGTGGACAAAGAGTGAAATGGAAGATTTGATGTGATGAGTTCTAATCCCAGTTCATGATTTTTTTTAAAGATTTCATTTATTTATTTGAGAGAGAGCGTGCGCGTGAGTGGGCACAGGGAGGGGCAGAGGGAGAGAGAGAGAGAGAGAAACTCCAGTAGACTCCCTGCTGGGCTCAGAGCCCGACATGGGGCTCAATCTCATGACCCTGAGATCATGGCCCAAGCTGAAACCAAGAATTGGATGCTTACCCAACTCTACCACCTAGATGTCTCCCAGTTTATAATTTTTGATAGAATAATGATAATTTAAAAAATGAAAAAAAATCTCATTAAACTCAAATTACAGAGTCTCTTCTAGAAGGTAACAACATGAAAATCCCTGACATGCATTGTCATCCTTAACATTTGGGTAAGGTTGACAAAATACTCTAACCATTTTGATGGTGAGAAATTTATTCAAATACAGTAGTTCTTATGACTGCTTTGAACTGAAATGCTTTGTTCTTAGAAGGGGAGGTGGAGGGGGGGCGCTTGGGTGGTTCAGTGGTTTAAGCATCTGCCTTCGGCTCAGGTCATGATCCCAGAGTCCTGGGATCAAGCCCCATATTGGGCTCCCTGTTCAGCGGGCAATCTGCTTCTCCCTCTGCCTCGCCACCTCCGCTTGTGCTCGTGCTGTCTCTCTCAAATAAATAAATAAATAAATAAATAAATAAATAAATAAATTCTTTTAAAAAGGGGGGAGGCAGACATTTATCCTTTTTTGCTGCCTAGAATCCAAACACCATTCCAGTTTGGGGAATCTTGCGATAAGTTCTGAGCCCCTTTTCCTGATACAGAACCAAAGAGGCAGCACTGTGCCCTCTCGTGGATCCCCAACATCTGTAGCACAGCCCTGTGACCCAGGCTGAGCCAATCGGATGACCCTCTTGGGACTTAGAAACTTGAGGAAGGAATACAAAGGCCCAAGCATGGCTAAAAATGATCCCCCATGGAAGCAAGAAGGCAGAAAGTCCAAGAGTGGCCACAAGCATCTGGTGACATAAGGCCAGGCCATAATTTTTTTAAGATTTATTTATTAATTTATTTGTCAGAGAGAGAGCACAAGCAGGGGGAGTGGCAGGAAGAGGGAGAAGCAGACAGAGGGAGAAGTGGCCTCCCCGCTGAGCAAGGAGCCCGATACAGGACTCGATCCTAGGACCCTGGGATCATGATCAGACACTTAACCAACTGAGCCACCCAGGTGCCCCAAGCCAGGCCATAATCCATTCCCATCATTTGCGGTGCCCAGTGTCTCCAGTGATGTGCCTTCCCAGGGTCCTGCCCCTCATTATTGTCCCCTCTGAAGTTACTTTAAGCCTTATTCTCTCTAATTAAGGCAATATTCTACCTGCCTTCCAACCACCAGAAAAATACCCCTGGGAAGGGAAAAAAATACACTGTTGGCACCTCTCCTGCTCTCTTTACCCTTGTTGGTTTTCATCTCTTCACTACCATTTTGGTAAGATTTAAGAAGGGAGAAGTAATAAATTGTGAGTTTTCCAGCATGCTGGAAATTGAAGAAATAATACAATGAATACCTATAAGCCATCACTTAGATTCAACAATTGTTAATATTGTGCCACTTAGTTTTATCTGTGTGTGTGCATTGCTGAACCATTTGAAATTAAACTATAAACCTCATGGGGACGCCTGGCTGGCTCAGTCAGGGGAGCATGCAGCTCTTGATCTCAGGGGTTGTGAGTTCGAGCCCCACATTGTAGGGAGAGTTTACTTAAAAACATAAATTGTAGGGGCGCCTGGGTGGCTCATTCAGTTGAGTGTCTGACTCTTGGTTTCAGCTCAGGTCATGATCTCAGGGTCTTGAAATCAAGTGCCGCATCAGACTCCGTGCTCAGCAGGGAGTCTGTTTGAGATTCTTTCCCTCTGCGCCTCCCCCTGTACTCGCATTCTCTCTCTCTCTCTAATAAATCAATCTTATTAAATAAAAAAATATATTGTAGACATCACGATACTTCACCCCTATATACTTCAGTGTCCATTTTCTTGGAATGAGGACATTCCCCTAGATAACCACAATACCATCAGGGTACCCAAGAAAATCGGGAAAATCTAATCAAAGTTCACACATTTGGTTGTTACGTTCTTTTATTCTCTTTTAATTGAGAACAACTCACCCTTCCCCCCACCCCATGATGATTTTTGTTTCTTTTAACTTTCTCTTTTGAAATAATTATAGATTCGTGGAGGTTGCAAATGAATGTACAGGGAAGTCCCATGCACCCCTCCCCTGGTTTCCCCCAAGTTCACATCTTACACAAACACAGCATAATATCAAGGAAAGAAATAGACATTGGTACAATCCAGAAAGCTTATCAGATTTCACCAGTTATTACATGTACTCATTTATGTGTGTGTAGCTCTATGCAAAACTTTAATAATTGTTTTCAGATAAAACTCGTATAAATTATATTCACCATTTCAAAATTTACAGTTCAGTGGTTTTAATATATTCACAGAGTTGTGAAACCATCACCACAGCCAATTTTAGGACATTTTCATCAACCCAAAAAGAAACCCTGTATCCACTAGCTGTTACTTCCATTTCCTTCTCTCCCCCCCAACCCCCACCCCAGCCCCTGGCAAACACGGGTCAATTTTGTATCTCTATTGGTAAATGCCTATTTATTTATTATGCAATTTCATATAAATGGACTCATACAGTGTGTGGTCTTTAGTATCTGGCTTGTTTCACTCAGCATCATGTTTTCAAAATTCATCCTTGTTGGGCGCCTGGGTGGCTCAGTTGGTTGGGCGACTGCCTTCAGCTCGGGTCATGATCCCAGAATCCTGGGATCAAGTCCCGCATCGGGCTCCCTGCTCAGCGAGGAGCCTGCTCCTCCCTCTGACCCTCCCCCCGTCACGTACTCTCTCTCTCTCATTCTCGCTCCCTCAAATAAATAAATAAATCTTTAAAAAAAAATTTCATCCTTGTTGTAGCAGGTACTTCATTCCTTTTATGGCCAAATAATATTCCATTGCGTGGATATACCTCATGTTGTTTATCCATTTATCAGTTGATGGACATTTGGGTTGTTTCCACTTTTTGAATCTTGTGAATAATGTTGTTATGAACACATGAACATTTGTATACAAGTTTTTGTGTGGACATATGTTGGGAATCTACCTGTGAGTGGAGTTGCTGGGTCATGTGGGAATTCTATGTTTAACATTTTGAGGAATTGTCAAATGATTTTCCAGAGTAGCTGCACTGTTTTACATTCTCATCAACACTTTGTGAGAGTTCTAACTTCTTCACATGCTTGCCAATACTTCTTACTGCCTGTCTTGTTTATTTTAGTTATTTAGTGGGTGTGAAGTACTTTCTCATTGTGATTTCTTTATTGGCATCTCACTAATGACTGATGATGCTGAGCATCTTTCTGTGTGTTTATTGGCCATTTGTATACCTTCTTTGGACAAATGTTATTCACATCCTCTGCCTATTTTTCAATTGGGCTATACATCTTTTATTTTTAAAGATTGATTTATTTATTTTAGAGGAAGAAGGCACAAAAGGGGGGGAGGGGCAGAAGGTGAGGAGGAGAGAGACAGAGAGAGAAGCAGACTCCCTGCTGAGCTGCTGAGCAGGAGCCCAGCGCAGGGCTGAACCTCACATCCCTGAGATCAGGACCTGAGCTGAAATCTAGAGTGGGACGCTTCATCAACTGAGCCAAGCGGTGACCCAGGTTGTATATATTTTAATCATTGCGTTTTAAGTGTTTTTTTTAATATGCTCTTAACACAAGTTCCTTAACAGATATCTGATTTGCAAATATTTTGTCCCATTATCTTTTCACTTCTTGATATCCCTTAAAGCAGAAAAGTTTTGAATTTTGATGGAGCTCAGCCTATCTATTTTTCTTTTCTTGCTTATGCTTTTGGTGTAGTACCTAAGAAATCATTGCTTAGGGCGCCTGGGTGGCTCAGATAGTTGAGTGTCTGCCTTTGGCTCAGGTCGTGATCCCAGGGTCCTGGGATCGGGTCCCACATTGGGCTCCCCGCTCCTTGGGAGCCTGCTTCTCCCTCTGCCTCTCTCTCTGTCTCTCATGAAGAAATAAATAAAATCTTAAAAAAAAAAAAAGAAATCATTGCTTAATCCACCATCATGAAGATTTACTCCTATGTTTTCCTCCGGGACTTTAATCATTTTAGCCCTTACATTTAGGTCTTTGACCCATTTTGAGTTGTATATGGCATTAAGTAGGGGTCTAACCTCATTCTTTTGCAAGGAGATATTCTTTTACCCCAGCACTACTTGTTGAAAAGATGACTCCTTCCCCCACTGAATGGTTTTGCAAAAGATCACCCTGTCAAAAATCAATTGATCCCAAAAAGAAGGTTTTATTTTTTTCTGGACTCTCAATTCCATTCCATTGGTGTATATGTCTGTTCTTGTGCCAGTATTAACCTGCCTTGTTCACTGTAGTTTTATAGTAGGTTTTGAAATTGGGAAGTGTGAGTCTTCCAATTTTTTTTAAAAGATTTTATTTATTTATTTATTCATGAGAGACAGAGAGAGAGAGAGAGAGAGAGGCAGAGGGAGAAGCAGGCTCCCAAGGAGCAGGGAGCCCGATGTGGGACTTGATCCCAGGACCCCGGGATCACGACCTGAGCCGAAGGCAGACACTTAACCATCTGAGCCACCCAGGCACCCGTGAGTCTTCCAATTTTGCTCTTCTTTTTTTAAGATTATTTTTTGCTGTTCAGAGTCTCTTGCAATTCCATATGAATTTTATTTATTTATTTATTTTTAAATTAATTTATTTATTTGTCAGAGAGAGAGAGCACACACAAGCAGAGAGAGTGGCAGGCAGAGGGAGAAGCAGACTCCCCCGCAGAGCAGGGCTCGATCCCAGGACCCCAGGTTCATGACCTGAGCTGAAAGCAGACCCTTAACCGGCCAAGCCACCCAGGTGTCCCTCCATATGAATTTTAGGATCAGCTTTTCCATTTCTGAAAAAGTCTGGTTGGGATTTTAATAAGAATTGTGTTAAATCCGGGGAGCTTTAAGGAGATTTGCCATCTTAACACTAAGTCTTCCAATGCATGAATATGGGACTTTTCATTTATTTAGTTTTTATTTATTTTATTTATTTTTTTAATTTTTTAATTTTTTATTTATTTTTTTTAAAGATTTTATTTATTTGAGAGAGAGAGAATGAGAGACAGAGAGCACGAGAGGGAAGAGGGTCAGAGGGAGAAGCAGACTCCCTGCTGAGCAGGGAGCCCGATGTGGGGCTCGATCCCGGGACTCCAGGATCATGACATGAGCCGAAGGCAGTCGCTTAACCAACTGAGCCACCCAGGTGCCCTCATTTATTCAGTTTTTAAATTTTTTTTAAGTTTTATTTAAGTAATCTCTACCCCCAACATGGGGCTTGGACTCACAACCCAGAGATGAGTCTATGCTCCACCCACTGAGCCAGCCAGGTGCCTCTAGTCTTTAATTTCTTTCAACAATATTTTGTAGTTATTTAGTGTATAACTGTCTCCTTTTAAAAATGCCATCGAATAGGGGCACCTGTGTGGCTCAGTCGGTTGCGTGTCTGACTCTTGGTTTTGGCTCAGGTTGTGATCTCAGGGTTGTGGGTTCAAGCCCAGCCTAAGGCTCTGTGCTCTGCGGGGAGTCTGCTTGAGAGATTCTCTCTCTCCTTCTCTCCTTCTCCCTCTGCCCCTCCCCTCCGCATGTACACACATACACACTCTCTTTCAAAATTAATAAATAAATCTTAAAAAAAATAAAATGTCATTGACTAGCTGAGAAAACTGGGCCAGTTGTGCTATAGGATGTTCCACCTTCTGAATTCATTATTTAACTTTTCCCCTATCCCCTACATTTCTTATAATCTAGAAGTTAACCCTAAAGTCTTGATTAGTTTCAAATTCAATTATTGTGGAGAGAGTACTTCAGAGATGGTGCTGTGTCCTTATACTGTATCACATTCAGACCCATATAAAGGTTGGTTGTCCCATGGAAGAGTTTTGAGTAGGAGAGTTACATCAACTTTGCCTTATAAAAAGGTCATTCTGATAACAAGGCAGATAAGGTATTGAAAGTCAATAATGTGAGTCAGAAAGACCAACAATCACATGTTGCTGTTATCCAGAAGGAAGGACCTAACTTTTTGCATTGCAACTGTCCCATAATGATAATGGTCTAGCCTAGAATGGCAGGAGGGATAGAGAAGGGTAGATGGATTTACCAGAAATATGATAGAATTGGCAGAACTTAGTGACTAACTGCAAGAATTTGACCTAGTTGCATGTGGGTAGGAATTAATGAATTAAACAGCCTAGGAGAGGAGTTAGGAGTTCAGTATTGAATATATGCAATTTATGCCTATGACATAATCAATAAATATCTATTGAATAAATTGAAGTGGAGATATCCAACATCCATTTGTATGTATTAATTTGAAATTCAAGAATTATGGGCTGGAGGTGGTGCCTGGGTGGTTCAGTTGTTGGGCGTCTGCCTTCGGCTCAGGTCATGATCCCAGGCCCCGCATCGGGCTCCCAGCTCTGCGGGAAGCCTGCTTCTCCCTCTCCCACTCCCCCTGCTTGTGTTCTCTCTCTCGCTGTGTATCTCTCTCTGTCAAATAAATAAACAAAATCTTAAAAAAAAAAAAGAATTATGGGCTGGAAGTGTGGATTTGGGAATTGTTTGGATGTAGATAGTAATTGAAAACAAGTAAATTGGGGGCGCCTGGGTGGCTCAGTTGGTTAAGCGACTGCCTTCGGCTCAGGTCATGATCCTGGAGTCCCAGGATCGAGTCCCGCATCGGGCTCCCTGCTCAGCAGGGAGTCTGCTTCTCTTCGGACCCTCCCCCCCTCATGCTCTCTCTCTCTCTCTAATTCTCTCTCTCAAATAAATAAATAAAATCTTAAAAAAAAAAAGAAAAAAAAAGAAAACAAGTAAATTGGTGAGATTATACAGACAGAAAATGATGGGTGGGATGAGAAGAGAGAAACAGACTAGATCCCTGAGGTACATCAGTATTAAGGGGTAGTTAGAGAGAGTCCTGAAAAAGAAATTAAGAAGGCCTAGCCAGAGAAGAAGGAGGAAACCAAGAAGGGTATGATGACATAGAAGATAAAGGATGAGAGGGGCATATGGAAAGAGGATGTATCAGTTAGCTATTGCTGAGTAACAACCCACTCCAAGACAGTGGATTAAAAGTACAACCATTTATGTAGCTCATAATTCTGTAGATTGGAAATTTAGACTGTGCTTAGTTGGCTGGTTCTTCTGGTCTCAGTTGGGCTCCCCAACAATCCCTAACTGCAATCAGTTACAGGTTATCTAGGTAGCTCTTCTCATGGATTTTGGCATGCATAATTGTAGCCGCTTTTTGCAATATACCATAGTGGGAAGAGCCAACAGTGAAAATGCTGCTAAGAAGTTGAGTAGGTGAAATTCTTGCCTCCACTGCTCAGCTGAAACTCCTATTGCCAGACTCATCAAAAATAGCCACGTCAGTAAGCTCACTAAATGACCTAGTGGTCATTAATGATATTGGCAGTAACCACTTCAGCTAAACAATGTGGCCAGATTCCAATGGGGAAACAGGGACATCAGAGCTTGTTCAAGAAGCTTGGCTGGGAAAGTGAAGATGTGTTGATGGAGGGTCTTGTTCTATTTATTTATTTATTTATTTTTAAAGATCTTATTTATTTGACAGAGAGAGACACAACGAGAGAGGGAACACAAGCAGGGGGAGTGGGAGAGCGAGAAGCAGGCTTCCCGCTGAGCAGGGAGCCCAATGCGGGACTCGATCCCAGGACCCTGGGATCATGACCTGAGCAGAAGGCAGATGCTAGCCACCCTGTTTTATTTTGTTTTTAAGATAAAGGAGTTTGAATATATTTACATGTTAATGAGGAGTTGGTAGAGACAAATAGGTTGAAGATACTGGAGGAAAAAGTGCATAATTCATATGCTTGGCATTAATGTTCAATTTGAGACATACGCAGGTATGCAGAAAGTTAAACAAGAATATGACAGGGGCACCTGGGTGGTTCAGTCAGCTGGGCATCCAGCTCTTGATTGTGGCTCAAGTTGTGAT
Source organism: Callorhinus ursinus (assembly GCF_003265705.2). Taxonomy (NCBI): domain Eukaryota; kingdom Metazoa; phylum Chordata; class Mammalia; order Carnivora; family Otariidae; genus Callorhinus; species Callorhinus ursinus. Next base: position 11,542,046 of record NW_027397103.1, on the reverse strand, counting down.
CTCAGGGTTGAGGAATCAAGCCATGTGTCATCAGGCTTCCCACTCACTGGGGAGTCTGCTTTCACCCTGTTCCTCTCCCTCTGTCCCTTCCCTGCTCTCACTCTCTCTTTTAAATAAATAAACCTTAAAAAGAAAAAAGAAAATGATAAACTACCTTATCTAGTAAAGTCCAGAACAATGAGATGATTTGTATGTGAAAATCCTACATGTGCTTGTATTCATATGTGGATTATTCACATTACAGAACTGCAAGGGTCATTTGAGGACTCTCTACTAAGAAAACAAACTCCTGTAAGCAGCTTTTGGTCTCCCCCAAAGCCATGTCCACCTTGGCGCAGGACTCAGAACTGTGTGGCATCTCCCCAAAGCAAATTTCAAATTCATAAAGCATTAACAAGTGATGTACATTTTCTGAAAATTTTGGAGTAAAACACAGTTACACACAACATACAGAAAAGCAATAAAAATCCTCAGTAGCTGTTTCTAGTTTCTTTTTTTTTTTTATATTTTATTTATTTATTCATGAGAGACAGAGGGAGAGAGAGAGAGAAGCAGGCTCCCAAGGAGCAGGGAGCCCGATGCGGGACCCGATCCCAGGACCCTGGGATCATGACCTGAGCCGAAGGCAGACGCTTAACCATCTGAGCCACCCAGGCGCCCCTGTTTCTAGTTTCTTCAGAACATTTCTTTTCAACCAGTCTGTTAGCCCTCAAATATTTATTTTTATTGTTCTGAGTAGTTCTGTTTTGGATCTTATCAAATATTTGCCCCAGATGAATGGGTCTCTTCCTCGGAGAGGAATTCTGTTCTTTCCATCTTTCTATTCTGCCACCTTGGCCTGTTGATTTTTGTCTTCATGTTCATTAATTACCTCAGGGTAACAACATAGCTGCTTTGGCTCCAGATAGCACATCTGTGTTTGTTTCCATTTATCAGGGAAGGAAAAGTTTTCCCAGAAGTGCCTCCAGCTGACTTTCCTAGGGAAAGTCTGAGTAAGTGAGCATGAAGTGTTGGCCACATTGCCATGTCCAATATAATTGGGGTTTGTTAGATAAGAAAGGGGGGGCACCTGGTGGCTCAGTCGGTTGGGCGTCTGCCTTGGGCTCAGGTCATGATCTCAGGGTCCTGGGATCGAGCCCTGCGTCAGGCTCCCTGTTCGGCCGGAAGCCTGCTTCTCCCTCTCCCACTCCCCCTGCTTGTGTTCCTTCTCTTGCTGTCTCTCTCTCTGTCAAATAAATAAATAAAATCTTAAAAAAAAAGATATAAGTAAGAAAGGGGGAAAGGATCCTGGGGAGGCCATCAGCAATGTCAGCCACAGCAGAGCTCTTGGAGGGCGGCTGTCCTGGTTCCGTGTCCAAGTGTTTGCTTGGAGTCTGCTGCTAACATACGCTCTTTCTTGGCTCAGTCCGGACTCAGTGCCTCCTCCTGCTGACTCAGCCTCCTCTCCTCCCCCTGGCACGACAGGCACCTTGGAGTCTCTGGCACGATCCCATGCTGCCGCTGTGGCCCCCAGAGCAAGCATGCAGAGCCCCCCGAGAGTCTAAGTGAGGCCCAGAAGCACAAACTGGATCTTCTTTACGCCTGACCTTGCCAGTCACCTTCCTAACAATGTTGGTACAGAGAGCTACCACCTTGCCGAAGGGTTTTCTTCCAGACTCTTAAATGTAGACTGGGGGACTTTGAATGGGTGAATTGTAGGGTGAGTGAATTACATGTCAGTAAAGCTGTTGAAAAGATCCAATTTTGAATGTCAAAACCGAACTATTAATTTCTTCTTTTTCTCTGCTCTTTTGGGCTAACAACCCAACTTCACTTTCACTCCCACCTCGCAGTCACTGTAAGTGGAGGACTTGGGCTGTCTAGGGTCAGGTTCGGCTATGATGAAAGACAAGGCAAGAAAAGCATATCAATATTTTGCTTTATATAAATACTTCCATTAAACATTTATCTATATGTATGTCTCTTCCTTTCTTATTTTATTTGGGGCGCCTGGGTGGCTCAGTCATTGGGCGTCTGCCTTCGGCTCAGGTCATGATCCCAGGGTCCTGGGATTGAGCCCCGCATCGGGCTCCCTGCTCGGCGGGAAGCCTGCTTCTCCCTCTCCCACTCCCCCTGCTTGTGTTCCCTCTTTCGCTGTCCCTCACTCTGTCAAATAAATAAATAAAATCTTTTTTTAAAGATTTGACCGAGACACAGAGAGCACAGATCCGCAGGGTGGCAGGCAGAGGGAGAGGCAGGCTCCCCACTGAGGAAGGAGCCTGATGCAGGACTTGATCCCAGGAACCCGGGATCATGGCCCGAGCCGAACACAGCCGCCTAACCAACTGAGCCACCCAGGCACCCCTCTTCCTTTCTTATTTTAAAAAATGGCATGTTTCACACTGTTTTGCCTTTTCTTTTTTGTTGTTTAAGCTCCTTTCCCCAGGAAATCCTGATACCGGTCTCATTGACCACCATTAAGAGTATCTCAAGTGTATCTGACTGACCTGTTTACAAGTAATAAACGTATACCCAGGAAAACACACACACATATCCTCACACAATCTGTGAAGCATGAAGTCAATGAAGTTAGTACTACAGAGTTAAATAAAGTGTTTAATGTGCTATTAACATTTTTTAGTTGAAATCACAAAGACTATCTGGTATCTCCAGGACATAGGACTGAGGATAGTATTAGATTTGCCTGTTTTGGAGCACCTGGGTGGCTCAGTCAGTTAAGTGTCTGCCTTCAGATCAGGGTCCTGGGATCGAGCCCCGGGTCGGGCTCCTTGCTCAGCGGGGAGTCTGCTTCTCCCTCTCCCTCTGCCCAACCCCCCCGGCTTGTGTTCTCTCTCTCTCACTCATTTTCTCTCTCTCAAAAAAAAAAGTGCCTATTTTGTTTGAGCCTTTCCTTTTAGAATGTGTCTAAATGAGACTGAGCCATTTTATGGGAGCCCTGGCAGTGGCTGACAATTCCCTATGCACCTTCCCTTAGATTTATAGTCCAGATTCTGTTTTGGTCTTTTTTTTTGTTCAGTTAGACTTCAGACCCAATACAGTTGTGGTCCCCCCAGTTGTCTGGTTGAACACATAGGAAAAGCTGGGTCTGTAAAATTATAGAATGATTAGAGTTGGGAAGGACTTTAGTCCAAACTGCTTCCCAATTTAAGATCTCTTTTCCAGGGGCGCCTGGGTGGCTCAGTCCTTAAGTTGCCTTTGGCTCAGGTCATGATCCCAGGATCCTGGGATCAAGACCCACATCGGGCTCCCTGCTCCGTGGGAAGGCTGCTTCTCCCTCTCCCACTTCCCCTGCTTGTGTTCCCTCTCTCACGGTCTCTCTCTCTCTCTCTGTCAAATAAATGAATAAATAAATAAATAAATAAATAAATAAATAAATAATAAATAAATAAAATCTCTTTTCCAGAGGTGCCTGGCTGGTCAGTCAGTAGATCCTGTGATTCTTGATCTTGGGGTTGTGAGTTCGAGCCCCATGTTGGGTGCAGTGATTACTTAAAATCTCAAAAAAAAAAAAAATCTCTTTTCCAGAATCTCCTACTTACTTGGATATCATCTATTCTCTGCTTGACTTTTTTGGGGGGGTACATTTATTACTTTTATTTATTTATATTGATTATATCTTATTTATTTCGATTCATTTATATTTATATTTAGTCATTTATTTTTATTGAAATAATATTCACATAGCATGAAATCAACCATTTTTAAAAGATTTACTTATTTATTGAGAGAGCGAGAAAGAGAGAGAGAGAGAGCAGGAGGCCGGGGGAAGGGCAGAGGGAGAGGGACACGCAGACTCCCCACTGAGCACGCTGGGCTTGATTCCAGGACCCTGAGATCATGACCTGAGCCAAAGTCAGACACTTAACCAATTGAGCCATCCAGGAGCCCCCAAAATCAACCATTTTAAAGCATACAACCCAGTAGCTTTTAGTACATTCACAGTGTTGTGTGACCACCACCTCTGTCTGGTTCCAAACATTTGAATCACTCCAAAAAGAGACCTGCACCCATTAAGTCGTTGCTTCCACCTCCCACCCAGCCCCCCAGCCTCTGGCAACGACCATCTACTTTCTGTCTCCATGTATTGACCTATTCTGGATATTTCATATAAATGGAGACACAGTATGTGGCCTTTTGTGTCTGGCTTCTTTCACTCAGCATCATGTTTTTGGGGTTCATTCAGCTTGTAGCATGGGTCAGTATTCTTTTTTTTTTTTTTTTCTTCTGATTGGTAATATCTCATTGTATTGATGTACCATAATTTGTTTACCTATTCACCTGTTGATGGACATTTGGCTGTTTCTACCTTTTGGTTATTATGAATTGTACTGCTGTGAACATGTGTATACATGTATTTGAGTCTGCTTGATTTTTTTGCTGAAGATAGGATCAGCTTTTCATGCACTCAAATATTTGTTGAATTAGGTTTGAATGGCTGCATCAACCACTGATTTCACAAATGTTTTGCTTTACTGGAGAAAAGTCACAGAATCTTGAAAAATGTTTGTGGTAGGAACTTGATAAGTCATCTTGTTCAACCCCCTCATCATGAAACTACACGTACTCAAAGTACCAGTCTATTTAGAAGGCCTTAAATAGAGTTTACATCATGACGTGTGGTGCCCTACTGATATTGTGCAATGTGTACAATATGGCTTTTGTTGTCACAAGATGGTTCCCTTTGATAAGTGATGGTAGGAATTTTAAAATTTTATTTATTTATTTATTTATTTATATTTATTTTTAATTTATTTTTAATTTTTATTTATTTATTTCAGAGAGAGAGAGAGAGAATGAGAGATAGAGAGCACGAGAGGGAAGAGGGTCAGAGGGAGAAGCAGACTCCCTGCCGAGCAGGGAGCCCGATGCGGGACTCGATCCCGGGACTCCAGGATCATGACCTGAGCCGAAGGCAGTTGCCCAACCAACTGAGCCACCCAGGCGCCCGATGGTAGGAATTTTAATTTAGCTTGTCATTCTTTCATCATTTTGCTTTTTGAAAAATTCCATGAAACCCTTACCATCGGGATCCTTTAGTTTTTGTTTTTTTAAAGTCCTTATTTTTAAGTAATCTCTACACCCAATGTGGGGTTTGAACTTAACAATCCTGACATCAAGAGTGTGTAGCTAGTGCCAGCTAGGCACCCCCTGTCCCCATTCCTTGTATAAAGTGGACAGAGCGGACAGTCTTGATTTCAGTGATAAAATTATTTTTTGGCCCCTAATAGTTTGTGACTGCTTCATCATGGATTGGGGGATTTATTTTCCGTTTCCTTTCTTTGCAGTTGAAGACTTTGACTTGCTCTGGATTAGTCACTTTTTTGGCGGGGAGGGAGATATTATTGACATATAACATTATGTTAGTTTCAGGTGTACAACATATTGATTCAATATATGTATGGGATAGTCCACCTTTGCATTAAATGAACCAGCCATAGGTCCTTACATTTGCAAGGAAATGTAAACATTTCCCCAAACATCAAAGTTAACGTAAATATTTTTCTTGTATCTGACTTTGTAATTCTCTCTCTAAATTTTTTAGCAGAGCTGAATGAAATTGACAAGAGGCATGGGCTGGTGCATTATATCCACTGCGGGCATGTAACTAATGGAATCCATGGGACAATGACTAGCAAACCGGATAGCAGGAAAAGTCAAGGCTGGAGGACAAAACTTCACTGCTGTCCCCTCCAAAACCTGGAACAATGCCTGGGACAGTGTAGGTAGGGGTTTAGTAGATATTTGTGGGATTCATGAAACTAATTTGACTCTGGTTTCTGAAACAATGCTAATAAAAATAGATGTAATTTAAAAAGATATCTTAGTGAAAATGAATTCCTAGGTCTTCTTTATAGAAGATTATTTTATTTATTTTTAAAGATTTTATTTATTTATTTGACAGAGAGAGACACAGCGAGAGAGGGAACACAAGCAGGGGGAGTGGGAGAGGGAGAAGCAGGCTTCCCGCCGAGCAGGGAGCCCGATGCGGGGCTCCAGGACCCTATCCCAGGACCCTGGGATCATGACCTGAGCCGAAGGCAGCCACTTAACAACTGAGCCACCCAGACACCCCTTTATAGAGATTATTTTAATCATGGACTATCCCTTACGAGTTACATTTTAAGTTATTTATTGTATAATTATATAACTTAATTATTATTTAATTATCTATCATGGTTCAGGAACTTAAAAAAAAAGAAAGAGAAAGAAAAATAAAATTTACTTCTAATTTAGGGATGTTTTTGTTCTGACAGGCTTGGCTTCATTTTCTATTTCAAAAGCTCTATAAATCCTCACATCTTTTTTTTTTCCTTAAAGATTTTTATTTATTTATTTGAGAGGGAGAGAATGAGAGACAGAGAGCATGAGAGGGAGGAGGGTCAGAGGGAGCAGCAGACTCCCCGCTGAGCAGGGAGCCCGATGCAGGACTCGATCCCAGAACTCCAGGATCGTGACCTGAGCTGAAGGCAGTCGCTTAACCAACTGAGCCACCCAGGTGCCCTTAAATTCTCACATCTTTATAGCAGTTTATAAAGTACCCTCCATGGGGCACCTGGGTGGCTCAGTCGTTAAGCATCTGCCTTCGGCTCAGGTCATGATCCCAGGGTCCTGGGATGGAGCCCCGTGTCGGGCTCCCTGCTCAGTGGGAAGCCTGCTTCTCCCTCTCCCACTCCCCCTGCTTGTGTTCCCTCTCTCGTTGTGTCTCTCTCTGTCAAATAAATAAATAAAATCTTCAAAGTACCCTCCAACCACTATTTTATAGTGAGTGTTGCTTTTGAATGGCAGTAAGAACTAGTAGTGCCTTAATGAGAGGTTTAAAATATTTCTAAACAGTAATGAATTATTTAAAACCATTATTTATAGTAATTTCCTTTGGATGTGTGGGATTATAACTGTTTTGTTTTCTTCATTTTGCTTGCTTGAATTTTATGGAATGAACATTTATTGTCCTTTTTAAAAAGAAGAGAAAATACAGAGGAGAAGTCCCGAGTTATTTAGAACCTAAAGTCTTTCACTCCGTCCTTTTTAATAATCTACTATGGACCAAGCATTATTCTGGGAATGCAGCTGGAGCAACGAATAAGAGCCAACAATCCTTACTCTCTTAGAATTTACATTCCAGTAGAGATGGAGTAAGACAGGTAATAAACAAAATAATAAACCTGCAGTACTCTGGAAAACTGGCAGAAAAAAGAATTAATGCTAAAGAGCTGTGTAGAAATAAACCAAAAAACATCTATCACTTTGCCCAGAATACTTTTTAATCTTATTTTATTTAAATTCAATTAATTAACGTATAGTATAGCATTTGTTTCAGATGTAGAGTTCGGTTATTCATCAATTGCATCTTATACCCAGGGCTCATTACATCACGTGCCCTCCTTAATGCCCATCACCCAGTTAGTTACCCCATCCCCCCACCCACCTCCAGCAACCTTTAGTTTGTTTCCTATAGTTAATAGTCTCTTAGAGTTTGTATGCCTCTCTTATTTCGTCTTATTTTCAGAGACTATTCTTTACTCATTTTATCTGAGGATCTTAAATACTTTTTTTTGGCTGGGGGAAGCAAAGTGATGCATGCACATGTTTTTAAAAGAATAAAGTATATCAGGGTTTTTGGTGAAAAGCAACATTGTTCTGCCTACCTTCCCCACCCCATCTTCCCCGAGACCACTATATATATATATTTTAAAGATTTTATTTATTCATTTGAGACAGAGAGATAGAGAGAAAGAGCATGAGCAGGGGCAGAGGCAGAGGGAGAGGGAGAAGCAGGCTCCCTGCTGAGCCAGGAGCCTGATATGGGGCTCGATCCCAGGACCCTGGAATCATGACCTGAGCCGAAGGCAGACGCTTAACCATCTGAGCCACCCAGGTGCCCCAGAGACCACTATATTTTTTAAATATTTATTTATTTATTTATTTTTGAAAGATTTTATTTACTTGTCAGAGAGGGAGAGAGAGCAAGAGAGTGCACAGGCAGGGGGAGCAGCAGGAAGAGGGAGAAGCAGGTTCCCCACTGAGCAAGCAGCTTGAGGTGGGACTCCATCCCAGGATCTCAAGATAATGACGTGAGCCCAAGGCAAACGCTTAACTGACTGAGCCACCCAGAGGTCCCCACTATATTTTTTTAATAGATTTTATTTTTATTTTTTTAAAGATTTTATTTATTTGACAGAGACACAGCGAGAGAAGGAACACAAGCAGGGGGAGTGGGAGAGGGAGCAGGCTGCCCGCTGACCAGAGAGCCCAAAGCGGCGCTCGATCCCAGGACCCTGGGATCATGACCTGAGCTGAAGGCAGACGCTTAACGACTGAGCCATCCAGGCACCCCTAGATTTTATTTTTTAAATAATATCTACACTCAATATGGGGCTCAAACCCACAACCCTCAGACCAAGAGTCCCATGCTCTACCAACTGAGCCAGCCAGGTGCCCAGAGACCACTATTATTTTGCTTCTTGTTCTTCTGGTAATAATTTCTTCTTCTTCTTCTTTTTTTTTTTTTTAAGACAATGTGCTTTATTTTTTTTAAAGATTTTATTTATTTATTCATGAGAGACAGAGGGGGAGAGAGAGAGAGAGAGAGAGAGAGAAGCAGAGGGAGAAGCAGGCTCCCAAGGAGCAGGGAGCCCGATGTGGCACTCGATCCCAGGACCCTGGGATCATGACCTGAGCCGAAGGCAGACGCTTAACCATATGAGCCACCCAGCCGCCCCTCTGGTAGTAACTTCTATATCTCTAAGAATATACTTATCTTGCTACTTATTTATCATCTGTAGACATCATCTATTGACATTCTGTCATGATTAAAGCACTACTACCTCTCTTGCCCAACACAATTCTACCACTATTTGTAGTTATGCCTATTGGTTACATCAATGATATGATTAAACCTTTATTTTTTGTTCCAGAAAACAAACAAACAAAAAAACGCAGGTTATTTATAAACTTCCTCACTTTGTAAAATGAAGATTTGGGAACCCTACCTGGCTTTCTACTTCTGCTATGTCCCTCCATCTTCCAAAGTCTTGTCAACTGAGCTGTTCTAATACTTTTACAGAAGACATGCATTTTAAAATGATCAGTGGCTAAATCTAAAAATGGAATGTGAGAGCTTATTTTGAGGTAGGATTGAGCATAATCTTTAGTCTTAATATTGGCCACTCTGTGGGACTGAGCACAGTCAGTGTTCTTCTAGGAGGGCTGGGACTAGGCCTTGGTCACAGAATTTAAAGGAGTACTAAAAACTCAGTAGTTTAGAGAAATAATATTTTAACACAATATTAAAAAATAGAAATTAGGGCACCTGGGTGGCTCAGTCAGCTAGTCTGCCTTCGGCTCAGGTCATGATCCCAGGGTCCTGGGATCGAGTCCCACATTGGGCTCTCTGCTTCTCCCTGTACCTCTGCCTGGGGCTCTGCCTACTTGGGTTCTGTCAAATAAACAAAACAAAACAAAAAAACACAAGCAGGGGGAGTGGGAGAGGGAGAAGCAGGCTTCCCGCTGAGCAGGGAGCCTGATGTGGGGCTGGATCCCAGGACCCTAGGATCCTATCCTGAGCCCAAGGCAGACACTTAACAACTGAGCCACCCAGGCGTGCCTCCAAAATAGAAATTAATGCAAAAAATCTATAATGAACAAAATATCAGCATTTTAAAATAAAGACAGGCTCAGCAGAATGAGTAGGGGAGAAAAGATAAAAACAGAAAGGTTTACAGTTGTACCCCACCATTAACAGTGACCTCATTCTACGGCATCTGTGATTATATAGGTTGCTTATTAGAGCTGAAGTGTTCAGATGAGGGGGTGAGGGGTGAGTCTTTCAGATTAGGAATATGGATACTGGATTTCAGGGGGGCCCCCACCACTTTGACCTCGCAGCTGGCAAACCAAGGCAGTATTGAATTAAGTAATGTCATTTTGTGATTTAAAAATGTGAGTCGAGCGGAGGGGCCAGCAGATCAATTTACTTTGTTCAGAACTTCGAGCATTTCCAGCGCAGTTCCCTCCCTATGCCCTGTGCGAGCCTGTTGGTCCAGCAGCACACTGCTTTGAATAAAGGTCAGCAAAGGGGTCGCCCTTCTGATTATTCTCTTCTACCCCGCAGGAGGAGGCGGCCCTGGGGCCCCTTAGCCACCTCGGAGCCGCTGCAAAACCCCGGGCTTTCCCGACAGCTGCAAATTCCTCCCAGGAGCTGCAAAGCTTCTGGGGTTGCCATGGTCAGTGAGAGTGAAATGCTGGCCGCCCTGTGTGGCAGCAGCCTCGAGCAGGCTGTGGCTGCCTCCTCTCCAGTCCCTTTCAAAAGCTTTTAAGGGAGATCCCTGCGGGGCGGAGGGAGGACGGGACATTAACCAGGGCTTTCGTCCAAGCGGCTGGGGCGAATAAAAGAGACCTTTCTCAAACTAATGGAGCAAGTGCTGGGCTTGTTTCAAGGGATTTTAAACCTTTTCCCGGAGGAAAGGAGACTGCCGACAGAGATGGTCCTTCTCAAGCTTCACGTGCTGTAGGCGGCTCCTTTCAGGTTTTCCCAGGAATTCCGCACCCAGGGTCTTTCCCCGGAGGGAGAGGAGGACAGAGACGACGCTCCCTAAACTTAACCAGCTGTGGGCAGCTCCTCCTGGCTTGTGTCCAAGGATTTCTCACCTTGGGTCTGGCGTTTTAAAGAGGGGGGAAGAATCAGCCCCAAGCTAGCAGGCTGTGGTCAGGACTGAATGGAGCTCCCGGGTGTGACTTGCCAATTCTGGGAACATTTTCAGAAAATGCGCAACTAACCGAAATGAGGAGAAGCCCCTTAGTCCAGGCCTCTGGGGGCTTCCCTCACACCTTCCTTCCATCCCGGTCCTCATTAGGATCTGAGGGCGGGACGGCGGGCGCGCCGGGCAGCTGGAGCTCGGCTCCCGGGCAGCGGCGGGTGCAGACAAAGGCGGCGGTGCGGGGCTCGGGACGGGGCCCGGGGGTGGGCGCGGGGCTCAGGCACTGGGCGGCCGGGCCGGGGGCGGGCGCGGCGGCCGAGCGCGCGGGGAGGAGCCGCCGCCGCGTCTTCTCCTGGCGGCGCGCGCCCGCCCGGCCCCGCGGCGGCGGCGCGTCACGCTCTCCCCCGCCCCGAGCCGACGAGCCGGGAGGCGGGAGGCGGCGGCCGCGCGGCTGCTGCTGCTGCTGCTGCTGCGGTGGGGCAGGTGGCGCGACCGGCGGCGACCGAGGCGACGGTGAGCGGGGCGCGGACCCTTTCCCCTTCCCTGGTATCCTCCTTCCCCTTCTCCTTGCGCCCGGCCGGGCCCGCTCCGGTCCGCCGGGCTCGGGGCCGGGGGTGGGGGGCCGGGCCCGGCGTCAGGGAGGGCCCCGAGTGCCGCGAGCGGGGCCGCTCCCGTGGGGACCCAGGGAGTCCCGAGCGGGTGGCCCTGGAGGCCGGGGGTCCCTGGGGTGCCCCCCCCGCGGAGCCGGAAAAGTGGCTCGGCCCTGTCAGCGCCGAGCCCGGCCTTCCCTTCCTCCGTCCGCCTCAAGATGGAGCTTGGACTCCTTGCCCCTGCGCCGCCCTAGGCGCCGCTCCCTCCCGGGCGCCCCGCTCCCCTCCCCTTGGCCCTGGGGCGCCTGGGGCGGCCCGGACTCCGCGGAGGCCGAGCCCCGGCGGGACCTGTTGCCCCCGGGCGCAGCCGCCCGGCCTCGGGAGCGTTCCTCGGGCCCTGCCAGCCGGTGCCCGCGAGCCGGAATGGAGGGCACCCTGGCCGTGGCCTCCGTGCGTGCGCCGGTCCGGTCGGCCTGGCCGTGGCTTTTGTCCCCCTCCCCCCAGGTGGGACTGTGATTCTCGGAGAAGGTGGATGACAAGAGGTGACAAGGATTTCTCAAATAACACCAGTGCCCCGTAACCCGAGCCTTCTCCCTCGGCAGGGGATTGGCTCGGAAGACAGATGACACTTGTGTAGAGGTTATTTTAAAAGCAGAGCCTTCTGATTCCCCTAATTTGGAGGTCCTGTGCTTCAAAAATCTGATTTTGATTTGGGGATAAACCCTGAACTCGGCCGTTTCTCCACTTCATGTGGCTTTTCCATCTGGCAGGAACCGAGCACCACCCCCTCCCCCTTTCACAGCCCCACCTCTTTGGTATGAAGAAATTACACGTCAAGTCTGTAATCTTCTACATACCTGTTTTTAGCAAAACTTGGTCACCAGTTACCGTATTTTAAAAGGAGGGTAGAGAAAATTGATTATTTTTTTTTTTTTTAAGGCAACCTTGCCTTCTTCCCGTTTTAGGTTAGAACAGTGCTCAGTATTAGCGTTGCTGCAGTTGTGGTTATGATTCTGGTTGGTGTTACTGTTTTATTACTATTACTGTAATCTGTGGTATCCACAAATCAGGAGAACAAATGTGTTTGACTTTTGGGTTTAATGATAACCTTTTGCAAGGATCCTCAGTTATGTTGCTCCTCAGCCTTGGGGCATTTTTTTCCCTGTGGAAATAATAACAATTAACCTTTATTGAGGGCTTCCTTTGGTCAGGCTTTGGGCATGTCTTTTATGTTTTATCTCATTAATCATCCTCACCCAGTGAAGGTGCTATCATTATCCCCATTTTACAGAGGAGGCATCCAAAGGTCAAGTACCTTGCGCAGGGTCATACAACTCTTACGTGGTGGTGTCAGGATGTGAGCTCGGGTATTGACTCCAGGTGCTTAGTTATTAGATTGGTATAGTGAATTCCTGGCAAGGAGCAAGGCTGGCCTTTATTAAACCAAAGGAAGTAGATGATCGCTAGAACAGGGCTGGTGCTGGGTTTTTGACGTTCACAGAAAGTGGTAAAGTACCTCTTAGGCCCCCGCGTTCAAAGGAGTAAAAAAACCTGAAACTGGGTGGGATCCCTTGTAGGTATTGTCTGAAGATAAAGATCGTGCCCTTCCCTACCTTTTCAAGAATTGCTTAAGCTTGGGCTTGTGCTCAAGCACAACATAAGCTGATCTGGTTTCTGTTCTTTAGTAGGAGTTTCGAATTTGGTGCCCTTCTTACTTACATTGAAAAATTTTTTTTTTACCCAGTGTCTAACATTGAGTCTATTGCATCCCATGTGACTCATACATAAATACATGTGAACTTAACGCAGTAATGTTTGACCCTTGCTTTTAAGTACTGTCTCTCTTGGGATTCTAAGCCCAATGGATGGTTAATAAGAGATGAACTGGTCCTCATGTACTCCATACAAAGGTAGGCATCTTTGAATTTTTCCCTTGCAGGGGTTCTTGATTATTATTTGCAGATATATTTCTGGCCATATATGGTCACACACACACGTATGTATATATACATATATATTTCATTCTGGGAATGTATATGGTAAGGACCTTCCACTTTATTTTAAGATTTTTGTAAAGTAATCTCTACATCCAGTGTGGGGCTCGAACCCACAACCCTGAGATCAAGAGTTGCATGCTCCACCAACTGAGCCAGCGAGGCTCCCCTTTTATTTCTTTTTATAGCACCCTCTGCAGGATTCTACAGAGTAGTGTGTTTGGTAAATATTATTTAGGTAATTGCAAATATGAGGTTCATAAGTTTTAAGATTGGTTTTATTCAAGTCAAAGCTAAAGAAAAAAGCAGAGGGTAGGGTGGTGAAGTTACATGGAGATGGCTTAATATTTTTTTTAAAGAGATTTTATTTATTAGAGAGAGAGGAAGAGCACAAGCAGGGGGAGCAGCAGAGGGAGAGGGAGAAGCCGGCTCTTCGCTGAGCAGGGAGCCCAGTGCGGGGCTCAGTCCCAGGACCCTGGGATCATGACCTGAGCCGAAGGCAGACGCTTAACCGACTGAGCCACCCAGGCGCCCCATAAAAGGACCTTTTTTTTTTTTTTTTAAAGATTTTATTTCTTTGACAGAGAGAGACACAGCAAGAGAGGGAACACAAGCAGGGAGAGAGGGAGAGGGAGAGGGAGAAGCAGGTTTCCCGCTGAGCAGGGAACCTGATGCGGGGCTTGATCCCAGGACCCTGGGATCATGACCCGAGCCGAAGGCAGACGCTTAACCATCTGAGCCACCCAGGCGCCCCTAAAAGGACATGTTGTTGAGTGTTAACTAAAGTGAGGCTTTTTACCCCGTATAACTTTCTTCTTAATTCTCTTGTGCAAATGATATGTGAGGTCCAGGTGTTTTTTCAGATATAAAGAGGGCACAGTGTTGTTGATCAGTCCTGACAAGCTGATAGTTCTTTGAAGTGTTGTGATATTCTCCCCAAAGGCAGCAGGTGGGCCTGTGGGGTACCTATCTGTGAGCTGTATTTAGTCTCATTTGGTATTCACTCAACAGATATTTATTGAGCAAGGCTGTGTGCCAGGTGCTGTTCTGGGTGCTGATGGGATAGCAGTGAATAAAACTGAAATCTTTGTAGGGGAGACATACAATAACTGTATCAATAAAATTTATTGTATGTTGGACAGTGATACATGGTATGAAAAAAAAATAAGTCAGGGAAGGGGAAAAATGCAGTTTTGGGGACAAGAGTTAGGGTAATAAGAATTTTAGATAGGGTGGCAAGAGGAGACCTTGATGAAAATGTGACTTGAGTAAAGATCTAGAGGAAGCGAGGGAATATAGATCCCTGAGGGAAGGGCATAGTAGGAAGAGGGAACAGCAAGTACAAAGGTCCTGAAGTGGGAGTTTGGGAGAGGAGAGGACCGATCATTTAAAGCCATATAGATTGTAGTCCTTAAAATAGGTATTTATTAAAATATTTTAAAATAGTGAAAGACAATAATAACGCTATTGATTTTGTTGAAGAAGTAGTTAAATATGAGGGAATGTATGAGGCTCAAAGAATTTTACTGACTTGTCTAAAAGGCCACACGACTAATGAATACAGAGCTAGAAATTGAACCCTACTTTATGGTATTTTAAGCAATGCGCAAGTATGTTGGCAGTAGCACTTTAGTGGTTGGCAGAAAGGCCAAACCAGTACTTGATGTTCAGACTTGCTATTGAGTGTATACTTTGCTATTTGTATTCAGGATCTTTGCTCAACCCTGGGAGGCCTTGTAACTGACATTTGCATATATAGCTTTTTCCTGGAATTGTGCTCCTGACAGCAAAGCCTTCCTTTTTAGTCTTAAAAGTTTCATGGTTCAGAAATCTCTGTTTAATATAAACCTTCATGTAAGTCTCTTCAATCTTAATTGGAAAGCATTGTCAGTATTGCCCTGGATATGAGTTTTTTAGATAATTGTTTAGGGAGGCTTTAAACTATGACAGCATCTTTTTCTTTTCCTTTAAATTTTTTATTGTTATGTTAATCACCATACATTACATTAAACTATTACAGCATCTTATATATTTTAATATACGTAGTGTATGTTCCCCATGTAGATGGAACTCAGAGAATCCATATGCTTTAAATCAGCATTTCAGTTACAATGCTCTTTTAAGGGGAAACATATTGACTGATGGTACTACACAAGAATTTCAAGTAAGAGCGACCTCTTCAGATTTCAATCAGGGGAACAGAGGAGGCTTTATTTTTTTTTTTTTAAGGTTGGCAGATAGTAGTAAACCAACCTTGGATTTGGCTAGGACATCTGGGTTAATATCCTGGTCCTGGCACCAAGTACCAAGGAATCTTGGCCACCATTAGTAAAAAGGTTTTTTTTTTTTTTTTTTTAATCTCCATCTGGCACTTCCAGAAGGACAGATTCCACTAGCACTAACTCAATGGGTGGGTCTGGTTTTTAATTGTCTAAAGTGGTTCAGCAACAAAATCTTAAAACTGTTCTTTGTAAAATCTTTGAAAAGAGAAAGTAGTCCTAATACAGAATCGCTATTGGGAACTCCCTTTGGTATCTCTTTTCCTGGGTAAAATGTATTCTCTTCCACCTCTTCTCAGGGATCCTAATGAGAGTACAGACATTTTCCTGCCCGAATATTTTATATAAGCACAAAGTCTAATATACTTGTGACTCCAATTAAGTAGTTTGATATTTGTATTCTCCTTTGCTTACTTATGTCTAAGTATAGCTTGGATTAGATCCCAGTTTGAACTCTGCCCATTTTTCACACTTAAAATTTTCGAGTCCTTGATTTACTGCATCTTCTCTGAAGTTAAAGGCCTGAAGATCCAGATGTTCAGGGAGTACAAATCATCCGAAATTTGGGTTTGATGTATAAAGGGATGGCAACGTTAACAAGATTTTTTTTTTTATCAGATTCTACAAATCTTAATCGTGTAGTGTGTTGAAATATTTGGCATATTTCTCCCCCCCTTCTCAGGAAAGATAAGAGATTTTAGGGATATTTTCCTAAAAATCTTGAAACCAAATCTTTTGACCTTCTGCCTTGTCTCTTTAACTGATTTACTCCTAAGCATGATTTATTACTGGAGACATTATGTTCAAATACCTTAAGGCAGGAAAGATCCTATTAGACTTTTCTAGACTATAGAATAAATAAGCTTTATAGGCATGGTAATTTTTTTTTTTATGGCCTAAGTGAAAGAAAACTATTATCACTAAGTTTCTTTCACACATGGGTGACTAGAAAAAACTGTGTATCATCTCGAAACCGAATTGCTGATTTCTCTTGTAAGGCATATATACATTGAGAATCTAGTTTCAGAGTCAAATTTAGATTTTATTTTATTTTACTTTATTTATCTTTAAAGATTTTATTATTTGACAGAGAGAGTACAAGCAGGGGGAGCAGCAGGGAGAGGGAGAAGCAGGTTCCCGCTGAGCAGAGAGCCCGATGTGGGGCTCGATCCCAGGACCCTGGGACCATGACCTGAGTCGAAGGCAGGTACTTAACCAACTGAGCCACCCAGGTGCCCCTCAAATTTAGATTTTAGAAAATGTTTTCTAGTGAAGTGATTATTTTTCGGAGGTTCTCAGGTGCTTTTTCTCTTACATATCAGTTTTACAATGGCCCTTATGTTTTAATAATATATATTGTTTTATAATATGTGGGTTCAGTACATAATGTATAAAACAAACACACATACAGAAACACAGAAAAAAGGGCGACTGGGTGGCTCAGTTGGTTAAGCGACTGCCTTTGGCTCAGGTCATGATTCTGGAGTCCCGGGATCGAGTCCCGCATCGGGCTCCCTGCTCGGCGGGGAGTCTGCTTCTCCCTCTGGCCTTCTTCCCTCTCGTGCTCTCTATCTCTCATTCTCTCTCTCTCAAATAAATAAATAAAATCTTAAAAAAAAAAAAAAAAAGAAACACAGAAAAAAGCAATTTACCCATAATCCTATTGCCCAGAGAAAATCATTTCAGTGTTTTAGAGTATGTCCTTCCATCTGAATTTATATTACTATTTTTAAGTAATTAAAAGAGTAAAATTTTCACTGGAAATACCCTCAGCAAACCAGCATGAGGAATCAGAACTATAGTTAAGAAGTTTGAGGTCCTGAATTTGCTTCAGTCTCAGCTTGGGCAAGTTGCTTAACCTTTCTCTGATTGTTGCTCTATAAAGTGGGGGTGACACCTGTCCTGTTCCACTCTATGTGGTTGCTGTATTAATGGAAGGGATTCGGCTTTGTTGAACCGGAGAGCTCTAGATAACCTTGTTAGGTGGTAACAGTAATGCGGAGGGAGTCCGGGCTTTCAAATGCCAAATTGGCTGGGGAACATGAAGACAAAGGAAAGGCCAGTCCTGTATCACTGGTTGCCTGTGTTTGTTTTGTGCATGGTTGGGCTTATAGAAAAGCTTTTCAGGTGAATGTGACCAAGAGAAAGTGTCCTGTGTGTGGGAGGAGAAATCTCCAGAAATGCCAGTTTATCAAACATCTCTTGTGTTCGGAAGACTCTCCTAGATACAAGGAACTCTGTGTCTCACAAGTGAGACAACTGCAGTGAGTACGGTGGGACCTAAGGTGGGACCTAAGGTGGGACCCTGGAAGGTCGTCACTTCATTAGGGTTGGGTGTGTGTGTCTGGGAGGGAATCCCAAGTAGGAATTAGCCCTTGTGTTTGGTATTGATGGAAATCTGGGGTTTTGAGGCAGGGATAGTTTAGGTAAGATATTCTAGGCCATATTGAGCAAAGATAATGAGGCATAAAAGTAACATGTTGAGACAGTAGCTGCTCTGTGTTTTGAGGGCAAGTAACAGGCAATAAAACTAAGAAGTTTGGGTTTACATCAAGGAGAGGCTTAAGGAGAGGCTTCCCTGCCCTGATGAGGAGTTCATCCTACTGATCTCTAGCATTTTATAATCACTGAGTTTTCTGCAAGTCTTTTTTCTGTTGTTTGGTCAAAAATAGAGGCTTGTAGGTGGTAAACAGGAAAAACTGCTGGGTAAACTAGCTTTTTCGTGTAAAGTTGTGCCACTATCGCCACCATCGGTTTTAGTATCTTTTCTTCATGCCAAGAAGAAGCCCTGTATTCCCAGCCCTACTCTGTTTCTATAGACTTGCCTATTCTAGACATTTCATATAAATGGAATCGTACAGTACGACTGACTTCTTTCACTTAGCAAAATGTTTTCAAAGTTCATTCATGTAGCATGTATCAATACTTTATCCTTTTTAGGGCTAAATCATTTTCCATTGCTTGGATATACCACCTTTTTGTTGTTGTTGCTCATCAGCTGATGGACATTTGCGTTGTTCCACTTTTTTGCCTATTAGGAATAACGCTATTTTGAATATTTGTGTTTGTGAGTGGACTTATGTTTTCATTTATCCTGGGTGTGTACCTAGGAGTGGAATTGCTGGTTCATATGGGAGCTCTACCTTTTGAGGAACCACACAACTGTTTTCTAAAGTGATTGTGCCATCAGCAACGAGTGAAGTTCCATTTTTTCCACATCCTTGTCAACTCATTATGTTTTTTTTTATTTTTTTTAAAGATTTATTTATTTATTTGACACAGACACAGCGAGAGAGGGAACACAAGCAGGGGGAGTGGGAGAGGGAGAAGCAGGCTTCCCGCAGAGCAGGCAGCCCGACAGCGGGGCTCGATCCCCGGACCCTGGGATCATGACCTGAGCAGAAGGCAGTTGCTTCACGACTGAGCCACCCAGGTGCCCCTTTTAAAATTTTTTTTTAATTGCAGTCATTCTAGTGAGGGTGAAGTGTGGTATCTCATTGTAATTTTGATTTGCATTTGCCTCATGACTAGTGATGTTGAACACCTTTTCATGTGCTTATTGGGCATTTGTATAGCTTCTTTGGAGAATATACCAATTATCTTTTACTTCGACCTTCAGAATATTAAGTGCAAAAGCAACGTGCAGAACACTAGTATGTTAGTGTTTGGTATAAAAATATACAAAAGAATACCAACTACCTTTTTTTCCAGTTGTTTTTCTTGTGGTAAAATACACATAACAAAATTCACCATCGTAACCGTCTTTAAATTTACAGTTCAGTGACGTTAAATACCTTCCTCTTGTGCAGCCGCCACCATCATCCTTTTCCAGAACCCTCCTCATCTTGCCAAAATGAAACTCTGTATCCATTAAACAGTAAATCTCCATTCCTCCTCTCCCTCCCCCTGGCAGCCACCATTTTACCTTCTGTCTCTATGACTTTGATTACCTCATACAAGTGGAATCACACAGTACTTGTCTTTTTGTGAGTGACTTATTTCACTTAGCATAATGTCCTCAGGATTCATCTATGTTGTACCATGTGTCAGACTTTCTTTCCTTTTTAAGGCTGAATCCTACTCTGTGATATGTATAGACCATATTTTGCCTGTCCACTCCTCTGTCAGTGGGTACTTGGATTGCTTTTGTGCTTTACTGTTATGAGTATTGCTGTGAACGCGGGTGTACAAATATCACTTTGAGACCCCGCTTTCAGTTCTTTTGTATATATACCCAGAAGTGGTTGGATCATACGGTAATTCTTTTTAATTTTTGGAGGCACCACCATTCTGTTTCTACAGCGTCTGCACCATCTTACATTCCCACCAACAGTGCAGAGGGTTCCAGTTCCTCCACATCCTCGCCAACACTTGTAATTTTCCAATTTTTTGGTAGTAGTCCTCGTAATGGGTGTGAGATGGTATGTCCCTGTAATTCTGATTTGCATTTCTCTAAAGATTTGTGGTGTTGAACATCTTTTCATGTGCCTGTTGGCCATTTGTGCATCTTTGAAGGAATTGTGTATTCAAGTCCTTTGCCCAGTCTTAAGTTGAGTTTTTGTTTTTGTTGTTGAGTTCACCAATTATCTTTTATTTTCCGTATCTGTCAGGCATTTATTGAGTACCTGTTGTAGGGAGGCACTAGCCCAGATATTGGAGATAATTAAAACAGGCACACCTCTGCCTTGGGGAACACAGGGCTTGAAATGGAAGCCAGTCCTTTGCCTGGTAGCAGATACTGGCAGCAGATCCTGGCTCTGTTACTTTATGGAAGACCTACCAACTACTTAACCTTTTGGAGCTCAGTGTTCTCATCTGTAAATTGGGCATTATAGCTACTTCATGTAGTTGCCATGCGGATTAAATGAATTAAAGTGTGTAAAACTCAGTAAATGTTAGAACGCTTCTTTCCTTCCATTTAGTCCCTAGTGTCTTCCTGGCTGCCTGTTGGTAAGGAAGTTGGCTGTCAGCTCAGTTTTCTTCTTTCTTTTAAGTCAGAAAGGGGAAAAACCCACTTCTACCAGTATGGGAAATTAAAACCTTTCTTCATGGCCATGTTTTTGAAAGTTAGTTTGAGTAGGAGTGCCTTGCCATTATTAAAGGGCACGTTTTTAATGAACAGTTGTCACTGAAGAACTTGTAATTTATGAGGAGTTAAATATTCAGCATGGAAAAGCATCTCCTGCTCCTCATGTCAGAACTCGTGCCTGGCCAAATTTCAGTCCCTTTGTATGTTTGTCAGTTTTATTTCCCAGAGTTTAATTAAAGGTGAGGCTTTTATTTTCTTCTTTTTTTCTTTTCTTGTTATAATTTTAAGTAATGTCTACACCCAATGTGGGACTTGAACCGACAACCTGGTGATCAAGAGTCGCATGGCCTATGGACTGAGCCAGCCAGGCTCCCCAAAGGTGTGGTTTTTCTTTCTAAGGTCTGATAGGACTTGCTCTGTGTCTGTATGGAAGAATACCTAAGCAGGGAAAAAATAACCAACAACGAAGCTGGGTATTAAGATCCAAATGAAACTGTTTCCTAGTCTCTGTTCACAGTATCTAGGGTGGTTGTACAGAAAAGCATCTTAGGGACTCGTAAGGAAAATGAGTAGAGTGGTATCTTCTCTTGAAATAGCAGGTGTCCTTCAGTACTGTGAAAATAGAAATGTGATTTTTATTTCCCCCATTGGATCTGAAAATCTATATAGCAAATACTAAATTTGCTTATTTGCAGAGTAAAAACAAGAGAGATTTTATAAAGAGGAAAAAAACCCAAGTGATTGTTTTGTGAGTTATCTTTGTGCCTTTTTCTTGTTTAGAACAAACAGCTGGTATGTGTTTGCTTTTAGTACGGGCAGTGTCTGTTTAAGGGGAAGAGACAGTATGCTTACTTTTATTCTTTTGTGAAGATTTGAAAGGGACACCAATTTTAACTTGCCTGGGGATTGACTCCTCTCACTGCTGTATATATAACAGATCAGAAACTTGTATTCATTGGCACACTTTAGGACCAGGAGTCTTTAATCTGAAGATTGAGGTTTTATGTCCTAGACTGTTAAGTAACTGGACCTTAACAAGTGATTTCACTTTTTAGAGTCCATTTCCTTAGTGGTAAAATGAGGAAGTTGAACTAGATTGCTAAGATCTCTTCTGACTCTAAAATTTTATGCTGCTATATTAAGCACATTCGTTCCTTTTGACACATGAGTATAATTGACTGCTGTCGACCTATTAAGTAAGTTCTTCTGGGAGATACTGACCAGGCCTAGTAGTTTCTGTCCCTTTTAAGATCTTTCTCTAAGCTGGTGGTATTAGTTAGAGCCACAGGAATTTTGTAGAAATTTGTGTAAATGAGCAAAATAGCTCAGATTATTCAGCTTTCCATGCTCCCTTTTTAAAAAGTTCTCTTGCAGGGGCGCCTGGGTGGCTCAGATGGTTAAGCGTCTGCCTTCGGCTTGGGTCATGATCCCAGGGTCCTGGGATCAAGCCCCACGTCTGGCACCTGGCTCAGCGGAGAGTCCTGCTTCTCCCTCTGCCTCTCCCCCTGCTCATGCTCTCTCTCGCTCTCTCTCTCTGTATCTCTGGGTCTCAAATGAATAAATAAAATCTTAAAAAAAATAAAAATTCTTTTGCAGCTGGAGGAACTTTGGGAGGCTGCATATTTTTTAAGTAGCAGGAACATAAAATAAATCTCCACTCACACTTAGCTCTACAAAGACATTCATAATTGCAGGCGGTTGCATCATGACACAGAGTTTCAACTTCTAGAAAAATTGCCTAATGCTCTGGATCGCTTTGGCTTGGTTGGATTTCAGCCGCCTCCTTCTCCTGCTGTAGACTTTGAAATTCTGGGTACAATTTGTATTCTGCACTATGTCATACACTGAATCTTAAAAACATATAATTTTCAAGCACAGAATAATTTTTGAAATGGTCATGTCTATTGATACCCTGTTCTGACTTCATTCAGCAAACATCCTGTACTGAGTCTTTAATCACTTAAAAAAGCTACTTCTGACTTCTATAGAGAGATGTGGTAAAAGTTTCTGTTTACCTTCAGTATCTTATTGTATGATATTCTCAAACTGGCACTTAAGGTTCGTAGACTGATTTTATAAATTGCTTTGTAAGGCCTCTACCAGTTACAGATTGGAAGTATAACAGTTCAAATGTGGCACCATTTGGACTAAGGAGTCAGTTAATCTTCTGACCCTTCCTGGCTTGTGTCCTTTAGTGTCTAAATGTGCTTTTCACATTGATCCTTTTTCTTGTGGGGGGGGGGTGTTAAAGATTATTTATTTATTTATTAGAGAGAGCAAGGAGGCATGAGCAGGGGAAGAGGCAGAGGGAGAAGCAGACTCAGGGCCCTATGAGGGGCTCAATCCTGGGACCCTGGGATCATGACCTGAGCTGGAGGTAGACACTTAAGAAGCGACTAAGCCACCCAGGCGCCCCTCACATTGATTCTTTTAAAAACAGTGACTGCACTATTTACTTATCTTTTATCTTTTGTACTCTATTCTTGCTAGAGATGTGCACTTTGTTTTTAATTTTTGTGTTAACTTTAAAGCTGTTTGACTCTGGCTTGTTTAAAAAGTTATATCATGTATCGTGTATTTTGTTCTACGTCTTAGGCTCTGCTACTGTATGTTAAACATTTTTTTAAAGATTTTATTTATTTGAGAGTGTGAGAGGGAAAGAGCACAAGCAGGAGGGGGAGGGGGAGGGGAAGAGGAAGAGAAGCAGACTCACTGCTGAGCAGGCAGCTCCATGCGGGCCCTGATTCCAGGGATCACTACCTGAGTGGTAGGCAGATGTTTAACCGACTGAGCCACCAAGGCACCCCTATATTAAACATTTTTTATACTGTATCTCAATATTTCATGATATTCTGTTAAGAACACCACTATTTTCAGATGCTCTGGCCTCCTGAACAAATTTGAGACATTGCTCCACCCCTTTAGGCATATGCCTTGGAAAGACAGAGTCAGCCCTCAGGAAGGTGGATTCTCTTTCTCCTCTGTCCACTTTGGAAAATCGTCCTCTTCTCGTGTATGTTTATTTCTGACAGGGCTGCATGGCCTTTTCCCCTGGCTGATCTTGTCATTATTCCTGAGTCTTTTAATCCTCTGCTAGAGATGGTGGGATGAAGAAACAGAGAGGCAGTTTGGAATTTCCCTGTGTCACAGGCACCCGCCTTCATAGACTGACTGCTCAGGTTTAAGATTTTATCCTGTTACCCTTTAAGCCAATCACTTAGTTGCTGCTGAAACCAAATGGCCCCAGACCCCTGCTTGCTCTTCTCTAGTTTACCTCCCTTGTTCTGGCACTAATTTGAAGCAGTGGATCTGTGGCCCGTGCCCTGAACTGTGTTTGGTAACCTCTCACACGTTTTCTCTCTGCTCAAGGGGCTAGCTTCTGGGAAGCTGAACCAGCCATGGCCTTAGGCGGCTTCATGTCACTCATCATCAGTTCACACCGACTGACCCCAGGTGCTTGCCAGATACTCCACTCTGGAGGAGATGCTCTCCATCCCTCAACCAGGATTCTGTGTCTTCATTAAGAAGGCTGACAAGTTTCTCAAAAGTTAAAATGTGGGACAATGCCTTTTCTTCCCTGGGTCTTACATTTTAAATTATAGCCACTAGCCTGTTTCAAAGTCAAAGACAATTTACTAAAGTTTAGGGGACAAAAATACCGGATTAGTAAGAAGCAAATAACTAACAGCAGTTAACCCTTAGCATCTCTGACGGTCCTGCAGCTTTGTTCCCTCCAGTCCCTGAGCCTTTCTTTCCACATGTTCTTATCACTCCATTCCTTGGTTTCTTACAGTCAGAAAGGCTGCAGAAGCTAAGCACGCTGCTGCTTCAGTAGAATAATGCTCTCTCTCCCCACTTTGTACTTGAAACGCTGCCCCTGCTATGTTGGCCTTAAATCTGCCAGTCACTAACTTTCTGGTTCCCCTCGTGTATCTTGAGACACATTTATTAAATTTTCACCCGTAACACAATCTCTGTACTTCCCTTTGAGTTTTGTGTGGGTATATTTTCAAACTCTTAGTGCTGAGCTATCAGTTTTACTGGCCAGTGCCTTGTGCAGGTCATCTTTATATATTATGTGTCCCCTGTCAAATAGGTATTTTATTTTTTTATTTTAATTTTTATTTTTTTAGAGGGAGAGCACACTTGCACACACTCAAGCTGGGGGATGGGCAGAGGGAGAGGGGGATAGAGAATTTTTTTAACATTTTATTTATTTATTTGACAGAGAGAGACAGCGAGGGAGGGAACACAAGCAGGGGGAGTGGGAGAGGGAGAAGCAGGCTTCCCACTGAGCAAGGAGCCCGATGCGGGGCTCCATCCCAGGACCCCAGGATCATGACCTGAGCCGAAGGCAGACGCTTAACGACTGAGCCACCCAGGCGCCCCTCAAATGGGTATTTTAAAGATCCTCTTATTATAAATGCTTTCCCCCCTTTTTTTATCTTAATGATTATTCACAGTTTTAGATTCAGGATTTTACATTTTTCCTTTTCCTCACATACATGTGTTAATGAAGTTGGAGAGATGAATGTTGTATACCCAGGGGGATTTGGGGCAACTGGCAACTTTATTACTGATGCCAAGAGGAAGGCCACTTCATTTATATTCTGCCTTAAACATATATTCTAGACCTGTACTGTCCAGTACAGTAGCCCCTTATGGCTATTGAGCACTTGAAATGTGGTAAGTCCTAGTTGAGCTGTGCTATAAATATAAAAAACACAATGGGTTTCAAAGCCCTAGTAGGGAAAAAAAATGTGATACAGCCTATTAATTTTTTTAAGAGTATTTATTTATTTGAGAGAGAGAGAGTGAGCACAAGCGCGGGGGAAGGGCAGAGGGAAAGGGAGAAGCAGACTCTCTGCCGAACAGGGCGTCTGATGCAGGACTCGATCCCAGGACTCTGGTATCAGCCCCAGCCCAAGGCAAGATGCTCAACTGACTGAGCCACCCAGGTGCCCCAGCCTATTAATAATTTTAATATTGATTACATTTTGAAGTAATATTTTGGATATATTCGGTTAAGTAAATTGTTAATTCAGCTGTTTTTAGTTTTCTAAACATGGTTACTAGAAAATGCAAAATTATGGATTTGTCTCACATTATATTTTCATCAGACAGGGCTGTTCTAGAAAGTATGCTGGTGTCAACAAAGATAATGATCTAACTTGAGACTTATAGCTCTTACATACCATTCACTAGAGGTAGTAATTGAACAGTTTGCCCATAGCGTCATTGACCTACTTTAAAAAGAAGCCCCTGGGTTGGGAAACTCCATATTGCTGTCATCTTCGTCAAAGGCTTAGAGATAGTAAGATAGAGTTACTTGGTGCTTTAGTTTGAAAATTGCAGTATTGCATCATTTTATGGGTTCTTGTTTTGATGTTGAGTCAGTTTAGAACTTTTTTGAACTCTTACTGCGTACCAAATACTTTTGGTCCTTTTGGATGCAAAGACAAAACTTACCCCTGACCATGAGGAACTTAGTCATCGTGTGCTAAGCAAACAAGACAGGAGTGTGATTCATCATTCAGTAATAGAAGACTGCACAGTGGCTAGTGAAGTGCAGAGAAGGAAGAGCTAGGGCAGGGAGAGTCATCTGGAAGGACCCCATGAGGAGGGGATGCTCTGCCTATATCCTTTTACAGAATGTCCCGGAAGCCCTTAGGCAGGGGAACGTGCAGTGTGGAGCAGTAAGGGCTTTGCTGTATAAACATCCCATCCTCGGGCGCCTGGGTGGCTCAGTCCTTAAGCTCCTGCCTTCGGCTCAGGTCATGATCCCAGGGTCCTGAGATCGAGCCCCGCATGGGGCTCCCTGCTCAGTGGGAAGCTGGCTTCTCCCTCTCCCACTCCCCCTGCTTGTGTTCCCTCTCTCACTGTGTCTCTGTCTGTCAAATAAATAAGTAAAGTCTTTAAAAAATAAAAATAAAAAACAGCCCATCCTCGGGAGGCGAGGTGCAACTCTGCACTTCTCATCCCAAGAGTGTAAGCTCAGCTTGGCCAGAAAAGGAGATGTGTTAAATTGGCCTCAGGCAGGCCCATCAGCTTATTGGTTGGGTTTTGGTGGTCTCGGGTGAAGTTGGAATACTTGACCTTCCTTGTTTTACTCAAAAGTTGAAGAAAATATGTAAATGCTCTTCAGTTTTGTCTTTTCCATTCTTTTCTGTATGTAGATATGAATGTGAATGAAACCAAAAAGGGGAAAAATCGAATAATTTGCCTTTCTTTAGTGGAAACATGAGTCAATTTGGAAAGCTACCAGCGTGTTGTGTAAGTGTTTTCAGTGGCTGAAGCAGACCGGCTCAGGTTACACTGCGTCTCCCATGTTGGGGGTGGGGGACAGCAAGTGACACAGCATACAACAGATACTTACATAACCATGACTCCGGGGGACGGGATTAAGCTGTGAATGAACCTCCCAAACTCCGCAGTATGATACTAGAACACAGCCTTTGAATTTTTCTCTCAAGCTTGACTTGAAAATGAGCTTCAGAAACACGCCTCTCAAACTAGACTTTCCATTACCCTTGAACTTCTTTACCTTCTCTTCTGTTATTAAGTTAGTGAACTTTGATCATTTTAGAATTAGAAGGGGGCTCAGAAGTCTCAGAGTGCGGCTGTCTGTAGGTGAGTCGCGTAACCTGTCTGGTCCCCCACTGGGCAGAGTTGAGACCTGGGTCTCCAGATGCCTCTCTACCACATAGCCTGCAGCCGGCTTCCAGAGGCTCAGTGCCAAATGCCCTCTCCTGGCAGATGAACTTCATTGCAGATTCTCAGATTCTTCAAACTCTCCTTTGCCTCACAACAGAATTTCCAGAGTTAGTAAATAGTGGAGGATTTTTGTTTTGCTCATGGGGACCATGAGGGAACCAGGTGTCGGGTGGGGATGTGATTTGCCTGGGAAGATACAATGCTCTGCTAGAGGGTGCCAGGAGATGCTGAGCTTGCTAGGAGCTGATCTTATCAGACGAGTCTTCTCTCTTCACACATGGCAGAGTACTCTTACTTTGGCAAAGTTAGAGCCACAGTGGCTTTTCTTTCACTTTGGATCCTTGCCCTTTTGCTTAGGGAGTTTGGATTTGAAATCCAAAACAGTCAAACCACAAAAGAATAGTGTTGGAAATGGATCTGACTTAGTAACCTCTAGTTAGAACTGAGGATACCAAGGTCTGGGCAGGAGTTAAATGCTAATTCAAGGTCATCTAGCTGGGACAGAATCCAGGTGTTCATTTCCTAGTCTAGCCTTCTTTTCGTACTTTTTTTTTAAGCCTTAACTTTTTTAATAACAGTAAATAAAAACAGCAAAACAAAAATGAGTAAACAAAACCTTAAAAAAATCAGGGGAGTTATGAAGAACATAATTCCTTTTGTTTGAACATGATTTATACTGTGCTTATTTTTGGGAACTGCATGTTTTGAGGAATCTCTTGTTTCTGTAAATTGCTTAAGCTTTTTTTAGGTTATGAGGGAGAGGCGAGGTTTAGATTTTACTAAAACACTTCCTATAATAAAAACTTTACATTATGGAGTATTTCAAACATGCACAGAAGTAGAATACTGCCATCACCTAACTGAACAGTTCTCAACCCATCAGTCTTAGCTCACGTAAGTTTTAGTGTGCTGTAATTAGACTTGTATGTTTTTTACACCTGTGTTGCCCTTGCCAGTTAAACGTCTTTTTGCCCTTTAAAAAAAAAAAAGATTTATTTATTTATTTTAGAGTGCATGCTTGTAGGGGGGAGAGGGAGAGGGAGAGAGAAACCCAAACTGATTCTATGCTGAGCGGGGAGCCCCACACTGGGCTTGATCTCAGGACCCTGATATCACCACCCTGAGATCATGACCTGAGCAGAAACCAAGAGTTGGACACTCAACTGACTGTACCACCCAGGGAAGTATAGTACTTTTAAGAAAATATAATACTTTTATTTATTATTGATATAGTTATGCTTTTTGTGGTATGAAGTATTTCCATCTCAAGTACTTATCTTAAAAATTTCTTCAGTTGACTTAGAGGAGATTGTAAAGCTCTAAGCATACTTTTTAATTTTTATTATTTTTTAAAGATTTTATTTATTTGACAGAGACAGAGTGAGAGAGGGAACACAAGCAGGGGGAGTGGGAGAGGGAGAAGCAGGCTTCCTGCTGAGCAGGGAGCCCGATGCGGGGCTTGATCCCAGGACCCTGAGATCATGCATGACCTGAGCAGAAGGCAGATGCTTAACGACTGAGCCACTCAGACACCCCAGTTTTCCTTTTTTTTTTTTTAATATTTTATTTTTTTAAAAGTAATCTCTGCCCCCATTGTGGGGCTTGAACCCACAACCCAGAGATCGAGTTGGATGCTCTACTGACTGAGCCCGCCAGGTGCCCCTCTAAGGGAAGTTTTTAATCTTCATCACCGTATTAGGTAAGAAGAGCTAGCTGCTCCAACAGACCCCACTGATTTTGGTGACTCAAACAGAAGTGTATTTTCAGTTATGGAAAAGTCCAGGGTGGGTTTTTACTGATGGTGGACCAGGGAGAAGTGATAAAGGGATCCAGTCTTCTTCCGTGTTATGACACCACCATCCTCAAGCCATGCTTTTGCGGTTGCCCAGTTGGTCTCTGTCCAGTCAGTGGAAGGGCCCGCCAGGATGGGGGACCACACAGGGAAGATTTTAGGGGGTAGGCCTGGGCGTGGCCCACTGCCTGCAGGGTCCTCGCATCCCATTGGCTACAACTCAGTCACGTGACCACACTGAGCCGCAAGGGAGCTGGGAAATGCGTTCTGGGACTCCAGGAAGACCGGGAAATGGGCTGGGTAAACACCGAGACCCTGCGTGTGCATATCCACCTCTCGTGCTGCCCTTGTGTGCTGCATTTATGTTCCTGCGTGGAAAGCAGCACAGTAGAGGGTTTTCTTTGTGGTTGAAACCATTTTCAAAAAAAAAAAGTGTTTGGTGTTTTTTTTTAAGATTTTATTTATTTGACAGAGAGCGCGTGCAAGCAAGCTGAGTGGCAGGCAGAGGGAGAGGGAGAAGCAGGCTCTCCACTGAGCAGGGAGCCGGACGTGGGGCTCGATCCCAGGACCCCAGGATCATGACCCGAGACGAAGGCAGCCACTTAACCGACTGAGCCACCCAGGCGCCCCGTTTTACTGTGTCTTAAAAAATCATTTTTTTTCCTGCTCAAGAAATGATATCTGTTCATTAAAATTTAAACTCAAGAAAACAGAGAAGATTTAAAAACTACCACTAATCCCATCACCTGGAGATAATTATTAATAATCCTTTGTTACATTTCCTTCCAATTCAAGCATTTTTAACTGCTTAGACATAACAGTAAACTTTAACTAATTCTTACTCTGTGCTGGTTTGTGAACTCCAAAACTCCTAAGAGGGGGAAGCTATAACAGTTACCAATAGTGTGGAAATTTTGCCCTTTCTTAGCAAGAATACACTATTACAGAGCTGTGGTGAGGCTTTATGCTTTTGGCATTTTCAGAATTAACTTCTAGGTTACACATCTTAATCCTCACTCCTCTTAGTAAATAGAATAAATATTGGGACTGGCGAAGTTAGATTGTCAAGGCAGAGGTAACATTTTAGGTTTACAATTTGCTTCCTACTCAGTTTTCAAAATTCTTTTTTTTTTTTAAGATTTTATTTATTTGACAGAGAGAGACACAGTGAGAGAGGGAACAGAAGCAGGGGGAGTGGGAGAGGGAGAAGCAGGCTCCCAAGGAGCAGGGAGCCCGATGCGGGGCTCGATCCCAGGACCCTGGGATCATGACATCAGCTGAAGGCAGACGCTTAACGACTGAGGCACCCAGGCGCCCCTGGTTTTCAGAATTCTTAAGTACTGTTTAATTTTTCAGGAGAGAATACTAATAAAAGGTGTTTGAAACTGAACCAGAATGAAAACTTGCCAGCTTGAAATACATAAAAATGTTTCTGGTGGTGAGGTGAGGACTTAGGTAGTTGTGCTTTTCTCTGCTTACCTGCATTGCTTATTCTGGTCAGCAGTGGAGAAAGATGTGGCTCGTCTTAGATGGGAGACCCTTTGGGAGAAGGTGCATTTCTTGAGTCATCAGCTCCAGATTCAGGGATATAGAACCTTCTGGGTTTTGTTGTTGTTGTTAAGTGAGCTCCATGCCCATCATGGAGCCCAGTGTGAGCCCAAGGCTTGAACTCATGACCCTGAGTTCAAGACCTGAGCTCAGATCGAGTCAGATGCTTAACCGATGGAGCCACCCAGCATCCCTGGTTTTTCTTAAGTGGTGAGGTTGCGTCCTAGAGGCCGACCCACATCAGAATTCTTCTTTGTGATGTCATCATCATGACCTCATAGGCAGGGTTGCTCAAATTGTGCAACTTTTGGCAGATATGAGCTGAGACCTGGCCCGATTCTACAGCCACCATGAGGTACCAATTTGTCTCATATTGGTAGATTGTGTTGACTTTTGTGCAACTTCTGTAGATTAAAAAAAAAAAAACACAGACATTAATGTTAGGCTCTCTATATTTTACTGAAGATTGTATAATGGTAAGAAAATCATTATTTTAAAATATCCTCTGGCAGGAAATTTAAAAAACAGAAAACTAGTAGAGCGGTATTTTACTGTGTGAATGGGTATGTGGTTAATCGTTGGCTTTGTTTGCTATGTAACTGGCTATCAATTTTCCTGTTTCCTGCAAATCTGACATTTTTGTTCTTTGAAAGAATATCTTCAGCATCAGGGCAACTAACAGTTTGAAATGATCAGACATGGTTATCAGAATTAGTATAAATTATTTATGACCCAGAGCCCTAAGTGCAGATGCATCACAGTTCAGAAGTTATCATTTGTTTTTGAATAATTGCTTTGTTCTTTGTACCTGTTTTAGCCAGAGTTGGAAGAAAAAGCATTGGTTCACACAAAGGTTCAGAAATCTAGTTTCTCATGGTTAATACATAGAATTTCCTCAAGGATTGTCCTCCCGTATTTTTTTAATTTTTATTTTCAAAGATTCTTTTTACCCATTTATATGAGAGAGAGAGAGAGGAGAGGGAGAAACAGACTCTGTGCTGAGTGCAGAGCCTGACACTGGGCTCGATCCCACAACACTGAGATCATGGTCTAGCTGATATCAAGAGTCGGAGGCCCAACTGACTGAGCCCCCCAGGCACCTCAGTTTTTATTTTTTTATTATTTTTTTATTTTTAAAACTTTTTATTTATTTATTCATGAGAGACAGAGAGAGAGAGAGAGAGAGGCAGAGGGAGAAGCAGGCTCCCAAGGAGCAGGGAGCCTGATGCGGGACTCGATCCCAGGACCCTGGGATCATGACCTGAGCCGAAGGCAGACGCTTAACCATCTGAGCCACCCAGGCACCCTGTTTTTATTTTTTTAAAGATTTATTTATGAGAGAGAGCATGGTGGGGAGGGGCAGAGGCAGGAGGGTCCCAAGCAG
This sequence comes from Callorhinus ursinus, assembly GCF_003265705.2. Lineage (NCBI taxonomy): Eukaryota > Metazoa > Chordata > Mammalia > Carnivora > Otariidae > Callorhinus > Callorhinus ursinus. The sequence continues at coordinate 11,510,019 of NW_027397103.1, read as the reverse complement.
ACTTTGTGCTGAGCACAGAGCCCAACGTGGAGCTTGACCCCACTACCCCAAGATCACAACCCAAGCCAAAACCAAGAGTTGGACGCTCAGCTGACTGTGCCACCCAGTGCCCCAAGGATTGTCTTTCATTAAACAAAAACTTCAAAAACCCTGTGTCCTTATATACTGGGTGCAAGCACTTGATTAATTATCCCCTCCCATCTTTTATTTAAGTAGTTATATTGGTCTCTTCTATATTTGATTTTGTGAGTTGAGAGATTATTAGGTGGCCAGAAAACTTTTTTTTGTTTTGTTACTGCTTTTCCCTCACAAAGCATGTCAGTATTAGAGAGATTCAACATCTCATTTTTTGAAGTAGACTTCTCTTTTTAAAGTGTTGTCCCAAGTGTTTCCCTCTGTAACAGCCACATGTCCCTGTTTTCTTAAACATGTAAGACCTATTAAAACACTCACTTTCTCTGAGACTACAAGCCCTTCATGGGTCCACTAGGTGTGTTCCCTTTCAGATGTGTGTCTTTAACTGGGATGTCTTTAAGACAGCTTCTTAGATGTGAGCTGTCCTGTACACATAAGTTGTAGAAATTTAAATTTGAAGCTGCAAATTTGAAGTGAATTTTAGCTACGGGGACTAACTGCTTTAGATCAGTTTTCATTTCTACGTTTCTATGTTTTGGCATATATTCTTATGCAGGGAGAATAGAATCTTTGGTGTTTTTTTTTAAACATTTTTTTTTTTTATTTGACAGAGAGAGACACAGCGAGAGAGGGAACACAAGCAGGGGGAGTGGGAGAGGGAGACGCAGGCCTCCTGCTGAGCAGGGAGCCCGATGCGGGGCTCCATCCCAGGACCCTGGGATCATGACCTGAGCTGAACGCAGACGCTTAACGACTGAGCCATCCAGGCGCCCCAGAATCTTTGGTTTTTGAATTCCCATTCCCTTTGCAAGATCTCTTTCATGAAAGGGTTATCCAGATGGGGTCTGAATAGTAGCTGATCATAGCAGAGGGTAAGTCATCCAAGAGGCATCTTAAAATGACAGTTTGGTAGTTTACTGGGGCAGCTGAAATAGCGCTTGCTCATTGTGCTTTGCATAGTGTTAGGTGGCTCTGGCTCCGTTTCCAGCCTTGGGATTCATTACTAGAGTCATGTTTTTATTTTTATTTTTCCTTCCTCCCAGGTCTTGGTAATAATCCATTGGTTTTTTTTTTCCCTAAAGGCAAATTTTTTTTCTTATCTGGTTGTTTTCAATATTCTTTATGAAGCGTAGATTGTTTATTAAAAGGAGTAACTGCAGTAAGCGAATGTTCTCTGTTTTGAGAAGGATGTAGTCTTGAACTATATCCCCAACCCCTGAAAATCTGTTTAGAACAGAAGGCTGATATCTATGTAATTTCCTGTTAAAATACTGTGTAGTGAGAGAAGTTCTATCTGAAAGTGGGGTGCTTGAATTCTTAGAAATACTAGCTGATAAGCCTTTGGGTGCACTATGTACTGGCATTAGCCTAATCACTTGAAACCTCCCCAGATGCTGGTCTTTGCCAGTATCTAACACACTCAACAAATGTGTACCAAATCTTGACTTCCCTGGGGGTAGGACGTATTTTTTGTTGGGTGGAGGAGAATAGTTGTACTTTCTGGAATCCTAACTTGGAGTAAAGCTGACATTCTCAAGAAATGTAAAGCACACTCTTTTTGGGAAATACCAAAGAAGATAGGTCTTCTAAGGTTATTTGCTTCCCTGAAATGAATACGTTGCCCTTTTAAAATTTATTTGGTCAGATCTCAAAGTTAAATCACAAACCAGGATATTAATCTACTTCAAAATTTTTGCTTATTTGAGGCCTGGCTTTTTTTGTCTCAAAATAAACTGGTAAGTTACGCAGGGAAAAACCAAAACCAAAACCAAAACCCCTGTTCCTCTAGTGTTGATGTTTAGCAACAAAGCTTCCTGTCAGGTGAAATGTAAACCTTGTACTGAGAAGAGAACCAGAAGGGACTGTGCAGCTGAGCCACTTATATATCCTGGAGTCCTTCTGTCTGATAATGGAGTTGGTGCTTGGAAGGAAATCTCCCTCCTTGCACATCCCATTTGAGAATGTACAAGCAAAATAGTAGCTATTTTTGACTGTTCAGAAGTGAGTTCTAGAGATAAACATTTTACAAATGGTTCTTGGCTTAGGGCGCCTGGGTGGCTCAGTTGGTTAAGCTTCTGACTTTTTTTTTTTTTTAAGATTTTATTTTTTGACAGGGAGAACACAGAGAGGGAACACAAGCAAGGGGAGAGGGAGAAGCAGGCTTCCCACGGAGCAAGGAGCCCGATGTGGGGCTCGATCCCAGGACCCTGGGATCATGACCTGAGCCGAAGGCAGACACTTAACGACTGAGCCACCCAGGCGCACCAAGCTTCTGACTCTTGATTTTGGCTCAGGTCATGATCTCAGGGTCGTGAGATCGAGCCCCTCATTGGGCTCTGCACTAGGCATGGAGCCTGTTTGAAATTCTCTGTCTCCTTCCCCCCCTGCCCCCTCCAAAAACCCCCAAAACAACAACAAATGGTTCTTGGCTTCAAAAGATATTAGAACTATGGCATCAGTCAGTGATGTAAATATAGGATTCTTGGGGTTAGTGTGTAGTCTGTGTTGCAATATTATAGTTTGGAAATTGAGATGATAAAATAATGTGACTTTTTAAAAAATAAATGGAAAAAAATACACCTGAACTTAGGTTTTGTCATCTAGGGAAGTGTTGTTCATCTATTACAGTGATAGAGCCATTAGTAATTCTTAGCACTCTTAGGATTATGTATGTGCCTTGGATACATTTTTTATATGCTGAGTAGTTGCACATCATATTTTAACTTTTTTTTTTAATTCACATTTTGGAAACAGCCAGTAGTGTTTTAGAGCCAAGTCCAATGAAATGCTTTGAGAGTTTGGGATGGCCACTACCACATTGGGTTGCCAATAAAGTACAACTTATAAACTATCTCTGAAGTTATTTCTAAAAGAGGAATCAAAAATATTTCGACCAAAGCAGTATAATTCAAATAATCTTAAAATTTCCTCAGGAGATTACATTTGCCAAGTAGGCCCTCCCTGGATGGAGGAGGTTCTAGAACAGTGCTGTCCAATAGAACTTTCTTTGATGGTAGAAATTGTTCTATATGTTGCAGTGTGGTTATTGAGCATTGTAATGGCTGTTGTGACTGAGCTGAATTTTTATTTCATTTTATTTTATTTTATTTATTTTATTTTTTTAAAGATTTTATTTATTTGAAGAGAGAGAATGAGAGATAGAGAGCACGAGAGGGAAGAGGGCCAGAGGGAGAAGCAGACTCCCCGCCGAGCAGGGAGCCCAATGCGGGACTCGATCCCGGGACTCCAGGATCATGACCTGAGCCGAAGGCAGTCGCTTAACCAACTGAGCCACCCAGGCGCCCATTTTTATTTCATTTTAAAGAATTATTTTTAGAGAGAGACCGCGTGCATACATGTGTGTGCACGTGAAACCGGGGAGGGGCAGAGGGAGAGGGAAAGAGAATCCCAAGTGGACTCCCAACTGAGGTCAGAGCCTGATGTGGGGAATGATCTCACAACCCATGAGATCATGACCTGAGCTGAAACAAAGGGTGGGATGCTCAACCAACTGAGCCACCCAGGTGCCCCTGAATTTTTATTTCATTTTATTATTATTTTTTTAAGATTTTATTTATTTATTTGACAGAGAGCACAAGCAGGGGGCGCGGCAGGTAGAGGGAGAGGGAGAAGCAGGCTCCTCGCTGAGCAGAGAGCCCGATGTGGGGCTTGATCCCAGGACCCTAGGATCATGACCTGAGCTGAAGGCAGATGCTTAACCGACCGAGCCACCCAGGTGCCCCTTTATTTCATTTTAAAAGAATTTCAGCTTTAAGCAGCACATGTGGCTGGTGACTACCATACTGGATAGTGCAGACCTAGAATATTTAGCTTTTAGTATGACTTTACAGACTGGTATGAGCAGTTGATGGTAAGATATTATAAAAATCTTAAAAATAAAAGTTATTTTACCAGCAAAAAATGAGTTTATTTGGGAATAGCAGATAATTGCAATTCAGGACAAGCAAGCCATAGCAAAAAGCATAGGCTAGTCGAACAAAATAAGGAGAAGCATGTTACTTTATGGAGAAAGAAATTGGGAAGAGTGGTTTTTGAGGAAAATCCATTGGAGAAAAGCAAGAGTTCAGGGTCATGACTGTTTCTCGTTAGCTGGGTGGGGTAGTCGATTTCTTGGAGGACATGCAGTGTTTATCTTCTCCTGTAATTGATGATTCTTCCCTGCTGACAGTTCTTTTGGGGTCTGTCCTTGACGATTCTTGACTGGTACTGCTTGAGAGCTCCCCCTTCTGGTCTCCTGACTCTGGGTTAGTGAGGTTTCCCTTTGTAATTGTTCACCTTCTCAAGGCAGAGTAGGTGGAGGAACATCTGGTCTCTGCCGCCCCACGTGCAGAGTAGTAGAGAAGACCGGAATTTGTCATTTGTGTTTGGTGGTATCTAATCTTTATAGCCTCTCCAAATTTATCCTTGCTAAGGTGTTATCTGAAGAATTTGAGGTGAGAACCTTCCTTTGTATTTCCATTTTGATCACTGACTTCAGATGCTCATGGCTTCTCTTCCCTGAAATTTAAGACCTGCCCTGGCAACCCCTGTCTGTTACTTGGACCCACGGTTGGAATGGGCGAAGACTTGGCATGCCACTAGAAAAAGCCTGCCAACCCTTGGTTTAAATCTTTGCTTGACCGTGGTAGCCAGGTTAAGATAACTGAGATGAACAACTGACATGAATTCAGGCTTTCACAGGAAACTCTAGCCATCTTTCATTTCCTACCCCTAGAATCTTGAAGTAAAGGAGGCTTTTCACTTGAGGTGAGAGGCAAGTAAAAGCTGATCATAGTAAATTTCTTAGATTGAACTCTAAGACTCTTGTCTAACTTGATTTCTTGCAAGAATCTTCTGACGTTTGTCAAACCAGGCTTCTCATTGTCTTACAGGCTTTATACCTTTCCTCCTCCTCCTCCTCCTCTGGAGTCCTACCTGTCTGCCTTTTTAAAAATCCTGACTGCCAACACCCGCACGACGGTGTTACTTTCCTTTGAGCGCCTGCAGAAATCTTGCCTTGCCATGGAGCCTTTTCTTTCTGCCTTAATCCGCTCTACCCTTCCATCTTCTGAAAACACTTCCAGGACCATCACATGGTTTGGTATTTCTCATAAATTATATTGTATTCTTAGTTATTTTCATATATATGTGAGTCTTTTCTTCCCAACTGCATTATAAATTCTTTGAGCTTACGCCTAGGACATGTATTTTTCTGTCACCTATAGCAAGCACCAGGTATAACTTTTTAAAGTTTGTTTATTTAATCTCCCCACCGACTGTGGGGCTGGAACTCACCACCCTGAGATCAAGAGTCGTGTGCTCTTCCAACTGAGCCAGTCAGGTGCCCCCCGACAAGTATAACTTTTGAAAATACTGATACACCCGGGGCACCTGGGTGGCTCAGTCGGTTGGGTGGCTGCCTTCGGCTCAGGTCGTGATCCCCAGGTCTTGGGATCGAGCCCGGCGTCTGGCTTCCCGCTTGGTGGAGAGCCTGCTTCTCCCTCTCTCTCTGCCTACCGCTCTGCCTACTTGTGCTTTCTCTCTCTGTGTCAAATAAATAAAATCTTATAAAATAAAATACTGATACACCCGACCTGGTTTGTAGAGTCATTTAAACAATTGAGGCTATTTTCCTCATTCATATTATTTAATGAGGATTGTTGTTAAAGTACTCTGGGGACTGTAACAACGACTAAAAGGCGCTTACAGCCTGGTGGATCGCATGGACTACACACGCAGCTCAGTGTGCTGGGTGCTGGGAAGAGGCCCAGACTCTGCTGTGGGAAATTGCAGGATGGGCACAATTTCACTGGTGAGCATTGGAGAAGGCTTTGTGGGGCAGATGAATGCCTGAGTTTGCCCTTGAGTAAGGTTTTAGCAGATGGCGATCGCTAGACTTGGAAAGGGCATCAAGGCTGAGCAAACTGCCAGAAACAACAGCGGTGGGGACTGAAGTGCCGGGGCCTCTGTCTGTCGTGGTATTTGAAGAATCGGACACCTGGATGGTTCATGTGCGTGTAATTGAGAAAATGAACCTCAGGGGACTTTTTTTACCAGCTGTTCAGCAGTGAGTGGTTCTCAGACGGGCTTAAAATCTGGGCCCACCCCCAGGGTTAGTTTCAGTAAGTCTGGGCAGGGCCCCCGAAAACTTGCATTTCTAACAAGTTCCCAGGTGACGTTGATACTGCTGCACATTTTTAGAACCACTGATTTAGAATACAGTCCATCTGATAACCACCTTAGAGAAATGCCTGGTTTACATATAGAAATACCCCGAGGTTAATGCATAATTGTGTTCTTTTTGCTTTATGTACATACTTTTCATCTTCCCACAAATTGTAAGTTCAGTTGTATCACTCAGCCCCTGGCAAGTGCATGCCAGTGGTAATACAGTAGTAAATGCTCTGTTTGCTAACTTGGCATCCTCATCTGTAAATATCTGAAGCAGAAGCGCATGCTTCTGGAAGCCCTTAGGGAATGGGGGTTTTCAACCTTTGCAACTCTAAATGTAAAGCATAAATGAATATAGCAGCAGTTCTCGCGCTTTTTCCACAGGACCCTTTTACCTTCTTAAAGGTTGAGCTTTTCTTTATTTAGGTTTTATCCATTGATGTTTACCATATTAGAAATTAAAGCTGAAAATATCAGTTCATCAGAAATTATAATAAACCCGTTACACATTACATAAATTTTAATGAATAACTTTCTCTAAAATAAAAACTTTAATGAGAAGGTGACATTGTTTTTACATTTTTGCAAATCTGTCTCTAATAGAAGACAGCTGCTTCTGCATTTGATCTGTAGTGAGAGGTTGTTTCCGTTGATGTGCATGAAGAAAATTGGCCGCACATAGATGACGAAGAGAGGAAAAAAATATTTTAAGAGCATTTTTAGATAATTATGGATTTTCTTCTTTGATACTACTCCCAAAATTTGATAGGTTGAAGTTTCATAAAAGTGGCATCTGAAACTGTATGAATGAACTTTTATTGTTACATAAAAATCCATTGGTCTACTTTGTGCTTTGATGTTTTTGTAACATTATGTGTTGTAGGTTAAAAAATACTGATTCAGGGAGAGGCACATTTCCATATATTGACACATTTCATTATATGATTACGTTTGTTAATACAAATGTATTACAAAAATTACATTTGTTAATACAGTTGATCTCATCAGAAAAGTCTTCAGTATTGGGAAGCTGTCAAGCTCACAGTGGAGGATAGGTTTCCCAAAATTCGAAGTTTCCCTTGAATGCTTAAAATCTCTCATTGTCAACAAAGAGTTGTTTGCCTTGAAGTGACCAGGTCACATAGTTCATTTTCAAGAAAATGTCTGCCAGATACCCATGCCTCAGTAACCATAGTTTACCATTTTTTCAAGTAACATTGACATTCTATGAAAAAAGTGGCTAATTGAGCCTGCACCTCCTTTGCACACATTTTTCTTTGAGACACGGTGCAGTGGTACACGGCAGACATACTTCATGTGTGCTTCCTCTTTTGTTGCAGAATTTTAGAAAGGTACATATTTGAGGCGCGCCTGGGTGGCTCAGTCGGTTAAGCGTCCAACTCTCAGTTTTGGCTCAGGCTCAGGGTTGTGAGACCAAGCCCCACGTTGGGCTCTGCGCTCAGTGTGGAATCTGCTTCACATTCTCTTCCCCTCTCCCTCCCATTCAGTATCTCTCTCTGTCAAATAAATAAATAAAATCTTTTTAAAAAAGTCACGTATTTAAGGGTTGAAATGTAATAAAATGATTCCTTTTTTTTGCTACAGCAAGTGCTTTACATTTTTATGTGAAAGTGGCTTCTCCCGCTCCTGCAAGTATGTGTGAGAGCATACAGAGAAGACCATGCTGTGTGTTCTCATTGCCCTGGCACGGTGCCTGCAGTCAATGCCCACCAGTGCTTTTGCACCATCAGTGGAAACATCATGGAGGTGGAAAAGGCAAAAAATGCCTTAGTAATACTGTGCAGATAGTTCTGTTTCCCTGAAAGGGTCTCGGGGGTGCCCTAGGAGTTCATGGACCTCACTCTGAGAACCACGGAATTACAGTATTGAGAGTCAGAGTTGGCAGAATGGCATAGTTCTATCACTCCTACCTTGATGAGCTTACCCTCCACTCTGTAGGTTCAGAAACTCATTTTTTAAAATCCATTTACTCAGAGATGGGACTCTAGAATCATAAAAAATTTAGAGATAATGGTTTATAAAATATAACTTCGTGTATTTATAGTGAGAGAAATACCAAAAGACACCATTCCCTTTGGTCACTGTTGGAGACCCAAACCTTAATCTGAGCGTGGAATTTTGGAGCTTTGTTTCAAATATCCTTAAGGCCGATTTTCATGCAATTTTTGCAATCTTTACGACTCCTTCTCCATAGACTACCCTTGTTTTTTTACTAGAACCTTTTTCCAGTGTCCATAAATTAGACATTTTTTTTTAAGTCCCTTTTTCTGGACTTCTTTTTAGTTTGGCAATACCTGATCACCTTTCTTCATTTTGTGGTGTATTTTAACTTTTTCAATGTTAAATTATATGTATGAAATCAGTATGGGTGTGTGTGTACATATACAATGCAGAAGGAGAGGGAGAGAGAGAATCCCAAACAGGCTCCACGCTGAACAAGGAGCCCAGTGCAGGGCTCAATCTCATGACGCTGAGGTCATGACCTGAGCTGAAATCAAGAGTCAGACGCTTAACCAACTGAGCCACCCGGGTGCCCCAAAGTGCCACCACTTCTTTGAGTGACCTTGAGAAAGCTGTTTAACTGCTCAGACCTTCATTCTCTTTGACCATGAATGGCCATAATGGTAATTGTTCACCTACCTTCACAGTTATTTTGAGATGCAGATGAGACAGTTTTATCTTTGTGCTTTGGGCACTCTTGGTGCTGTACACATGTAGGTCATTTTAGTAAGATGAGTCCTAATGTTTTTAATTGTGGTGTGTGGCCCCTCCTGTTTGAATGTTAGGTTTAGTGGAAAGAACTTGGACACTGGAATCAGGCCTGCCGTTAACATCTGTGCTGCTTAGCCAAGTGACCTCAGGCAGTAGGTCATTAACAAATGAGGACATACATCTGTTAATTTCTGAGGTGTTAATTCATTTATTAAGAAAGGGTAATAGTAGCTGATCCACAGAATTGTAAACCTCAAATGGGGCAATAAGATGCATAAAAACTATTTCTAGATTATAATCTGTGTATTGTGGTCCTTACATGTTGGGAGGAGAGAGGAGATGGTTTGTCTTATTTTAGGTTCAAAACTCTTGAGCTTTTCAGTAAGCACAAACATCAGAAATTCAACTACACTCAGCGTATTAGGCAAGAATGTCTTCCCCCCACCCTTTTGCATGTTTTGGAATTGATTAGTTTTGAGGTGACATTCACTGACCTTGGAAGATTATGCAGAGATGTTGCTTCTTGGTCATTACAGTTTGTGGGTACCACGACCAAGACTTTGATCTTTTGTTTTTCATCGAATTGATTTTTTAAATCAAGACTGACATGCCATTCATTAATAATACACGAAGAAGAAACTTGAATTGGAAGATGTAAAAACCCAGCATTGCTGGTGTTGCTCCTAATTCCTTTATTGATACAGACTAGACTTTTCTCCTTTGTTATGTCTTGGTCACAGTTCCCTGCTTTGGGATTCAAATGACTCGGATGGACCAAGAGGCAGAGGCATTCACTTTAGACCACAAAGTCCTAGACTTTGGGTTTATCACTATTCTTAGGTTCCTAATAACACATGCTCTGTTCCTTTAGGCTGAAGCTTTTAGATGGTCAGATTTTTGTGAGCTCAGGGTGTTGAGCTGCAAAATTTGAAATTGGCTGAGGCTTCCGAGTTGCTGATTGTGGTCTTTTCAAAATCTCTCTTTAGGGAGGAGTGCTTGACCAGAGCCCAAGAACTCACTGTTCTGCCTGAGTGAAAGTATTTTAAGGAGCATGTCATCCTCTTTTACCTTCATAATAGCTTCCCCAGGACCGTTGTGCTGTCTCTGTCTGTTCTCTTCTTACATATCTGACCCTTTCACCTTAGGATGTTGGGCCAGGGTGAAGAGTAGGCACAGCATAACGAGGCCCCGCGGCAGCTTCTGCCCTTCGCCTGTCCCCACCTTTCTCAAATTCTCTGGACCTGTAAATAGTCTTTCTCAGCTGAGGTTAGAGGGGACTCAGCTGTTCACTTCCATCTAAGGCAGTAGCAAGAGCCAGTAAATCTGCTTGTAACTTACAGGCTCTCTATGGTGAGGGTCTAATAGTGAAGCAAGTGGCTTCAAACCTGACCCTGAATCAACCACCTGTCCTGGCACACACACTGCCACCATCATGGCAGGGATGGTCATGGTGAAGGGAGAAAGGAGGCTGGGAATGTTGTATTAATAGAGTTGGCAGTCACTGCCTTCCAGGACACAGTATTTCTTTCTCTGTTAATCAGTCTTCTCAAAACCACATAATGTACCTTTGACATTTTTAAACACACCTTGTACCAATTTGGACCCTTTTAAGAACCATGGGGAATCTGCAAATGGAGCCTAATGCGGCAACTGTCTTGGTATGATTTCTGTTCATTCTGATTATCTTTGAACAGAAAAACTGATGTGGCTGTGTTAGTCCTCGGGCCACCTTAACAAATGATCACAAACTGGAGGGCTTAAAACAACAGAATGTGTTCTCTCAGTTCGGAGGCTAGAAATCAAAAAGCAATGTGTCGGCAGGGTTGGTTCCTTACCGGAGACCCTGAGGGCGCACTCATCTCATGCCTGTCCCCAAGCTTTTGGTGGCTGTCGGCCATCCTTGGTTCTTGGACACATCCCTGCAGTCTCTGCCTGCATCTTCTTGCGCCTCCTTGGTGAGTTCTCTTCCTCTAGTAAGCCTCTTTTGTCATTGGATTTAAGGCCCACCCAGGTAATCCAGGATGATCTCATCTCAAGATCCTTAACTGAATTACATCTGCAAAGACTCTTTTTCCAAATAAGGTCATATTCACAGGTTCTGGATGGATGTATCTTTGTTGGGGTGGGGGCAGTGGGCACCATTCAGCCCACTTCTGGGACCATAGCAGGCTCCTCTGTCATCCCTGGCCAGATGTTTTTGCTAATGCTTGTCATTGCTTGTAGGAGAAATAGGGCGGCAGAGTAACATGGTGCATCATTATCCAAGCTCTGCTAGCAGAGAAAAGGGCAAAAACATAATCATTTGACAGAGTCAATAAATAGCATTTTTCTCTTTGATTGAATTATTCTGTTTTTAAGTGTAAAATCTAGAAATCTTTCCCCATATTCCAGAATCCCAAAGCATTTCTCCTCTTCTTTTCTTTTTTAATTTTTAACTTTTAAAATTTGTTTCAGAGGTAGAATTTAGTGATTCATCAGTTGCAAATAACACTCAGTGTTCATTAAGAGAATAAGACAAAATCCTGTTTTGCCTGAGCCCCAAAGTTTTAGATTCATACCTGGTCTTGAGTAAATCAGAAGGATATTGTGTTTCTACGGACAGAACAAAAAAATTTTTTTTCCTTCGGCACTTCCCAGATACAGCTTTTTCTTACAGAGTTTGAACCTTGCTCTAGTCTCACGGTATATGTGAGTATATGGTTTTATATTGAGCATTGCATAATTCTGTGAACTTAAAAAAGTACACGGCTAATACAGGCTTGTGGTCATAGAACTTCAGCAATTTAGAAATGAATGAAGTAAAAACTGAAAGCTCCCTTCTTCTCCCACCATTAAGTTTGGGGTTACATTTTTTGGAACCCCCTTATGTGGACTGTGTGGATTTTAGGCACTGTACCGAGCTGGTAATATTAGGTAAAGAGAAGTGAATGTATTGCTAGGCTCAGCTGCTTGTTTTTAGGGGTAATAAATTGCTTCTAAATGCATCTCAGCAGCATCTTCCTGTTTTTATCTAGTTTCCTAGGTTCAGTGTGGAGACAGTTTGTCATCATGTATGAGGAAAAGTTTAGCTTGTGAAAGCTGCTTTAATAATAGGTGTTATTTCTACTGTCTTCCTCCCATAGATTCTAAATTCTGTTTATATTTTTCTCTTGCAGATTTAACCCAGAGACTGACTTCACCATAGAAACACCCACAGTTGTATCAATGGTTGGGGCAAGATAGTGGCAACAGGCAAAGGAAAAACAGCCCCGACATACTGAGGACAATGAGTATGCTAAAACCAAGTGGGCTTAAGGCCCCTACCAAGATCCTAAAGCCTGGAAGCACAGCCTTGAAGACACCTGCTGCTGGTAAGGCTTTATGATTTATATCTAAATTAGAATCCTATTTGAAAACTTTAAAAAGACAGCCTTAAACAACTTCATATTTTTGAAAATATTTGAAGAAGCTTTAATTAAAAGACATGGAATTTTAGGGGCACCTGGGTGGCACAGTTGAGTAGGCATTCGACTCTTGGTTTCGGCTCAGGTCATGATCTCAGGGTCCTGAGATCCAGGCCCGTGTAGGGCTGTGTGCTCAGTGGGGAGTCTGTCTGTCCCTCTCCCCTGCCCCTCCCCCTGCTCACTCTCTCTTGCTCTCTCTTTAAAATAATTAAATAAATCTTTTTTAAAAATACAGAATTTTATACCTAAAAATATTTTTCTAAGATCTATTTATTTAAGGGGGTTGGGGGAGAGGCATAGGGGGAGAGAGAATCCTGTGGCAGACTCCCCACTGAGTGCGGACCCCCCCCCCCAACACAGGGCTTGATCTCAGGACCCTGAGATCATGACCTGAGCGAGAATCAAGAGTTGGCTGCTCAACTGACTGAGCCACCCAGGCGCCTCCTATATCTAAAAATCTTAATGAAGAGCTCTTAGTTAATTTAGTGCAAGGTGCTAAAATAGTTGTCAAGTAACTTCAGTATTTAATCCTTACAATGTTACAATATTTTTTCTCTGTGTCTTCTAACTCATCTGGACCTTTCTCTTTGGGGTTTAGGGATGTGTAGAGAAAACAAAGACGAGTCTGGCCTAAAAGATTTGATGATACTAAGCAATCAGAAGTTGGCCATTGGTTTCAAGGGAGCAGGGAGTACGATGGCTCGAGTCTAGCTCATGCAGGAAGCCGTCCTCACTTCATAGATGAACCCGTGGCCTTGATGATCTTCAGCAGTCTCTTCCCCTCTGCTCTCTGTCTCCTCCTTCACCGTTTCAGGTTACAGCCCAGAATGACCACTTAACGGTCTTAAATAAGAGAGTCAGGAGAGGGCGTCTGATGCTTGCTTTTCTGGTCTTTTCATGTGGTTTATATGCTATTAGATAGGTTATCAGCCATTCCAGATAGGTGTCCACCACAAAATATTAAATCCAACTTCAGATTTTTCCATAAAACCTCATTGATCTTCCGTGATGGCAGGGATCTTTGTCATTTTTTTTTTCACTGCCCAAATTTACCTACATACCTAGAACATTGCCTGGATCATAACAGGAGCTCATTAAACATTTGTTGATTGAATGAAGATCCCAAATTATTTACATTTTGTGTATCAGGATAAAACCAGGGTCTTATCAGGGAGACCATAAAACATCTTAGAGGAGAGGAAAGCTTTACTCAGGTGTCTCCTATTCTCCTTCTCTTCAAAATCCTTCCTCTCTTTAGGACCCCTTCAGATGTCGCCCCTTCCTCGCACCCTCCCATGGTCACACTCACGCCCCGCATTTTAGAATTGTCTTTTTCACTTTTAGCATTTTTTACGCACACCCCTTAGGATGTAAAGTCCTTGAGTGCAGGGGATCATGAGAAATTCGACTTGGTTTCCTCAACAGTATACTTGCCACACATTACATGTGTGTTTTTTTTTTTTTGAGAATGAAACAGCTTATAAACACTAAAAGTTAGATGCTTAAAAGGAAATTGTTGCCCGTTTGAGCACTTTTATGAAGATTGTTTGTTGGAAACTCACGCTTGCAGCACCCTGTCAGGAAGAATTGTTCATGTACAAAGCTGGAATAGATTCTAAAAAACTGACTGGGCTGGTCTGTCTTTGGCAGATTATTATCTGTTTGATTTGAGAGCATTTATTGTCTTCTAAAAAACAAAAAACAGAACCAAAAAACCCTCCACAAATCGAAACGCCAGTCTCTCCTTCTAGGTAGGGTAAAGGGATGTTCAGTGCGCCTTGTAGGTTGGCCAGACCACTCTTGTTTCCCTTTCTACCTGTAGTTCACGCTTTCTGTTGATCAGGCCTTAGGCCAGATGTTACCTCCTCCAGGAGGCCTTCCCTGACTGCTCTGCCTGAAGGCACTGTCTCCTCCACAGCACTTACATCACCTGAAATTACCTGGTGTGTCTCTTGACTGTCTGTGTCCACACCTCTAGGCTCTGGGCTCTAAAAGGGCATGGACTATGCTGTCTTGATTTGTCCACTAGTGAGAACAATGCCTGGGACTACTGCCAGAGTGGTAGAAACTCATAGAAAGGGGGAGCATGAATCAATACATTATTTCATTTAATAAAACTCTTTTTTTTTTTAAAGATTTTATTTATTTATTTGAGAGAGAGAATGAGAGATAGAAAGCACGAGAAGGAAGAGGGTCAGAGGGAGAAGCAGACTCCCTGCTGAGCAGGGAGCCCGATGTGGGACTCGATCCCAGGACTCCAGGATCATGACCTGAGCCGAAGGCAGTCGCTTAACCAACTGAGCCACCCAGGCGCCCTCATTTAATAAAACTCTTAAGGTAGATACTACTTTCCCCTTACACATGAAGAAATTGAACTCAAAGAGGTCATGTAACATCTAAGATCACAATATGCCTAATAAGGGGATCCCTGGGTGGCTCAGTCGGTTAAGCGTCTGCCTTCAGCTCAGGTCATGATCCCAGGGTCCTGGGATCGAGCCCCACATCGGGCTCCCTACTCAGCGGGAAGCCTGCTTCTCCCTCCCCCACTCCCCCTGCTTGTGTTCCCTCTCTCACTATGTCTGTCTCTGTCAATAAATAAAATCTTTAAAACAAAACAATATGCCTAATAAATGGTAGAGTGCTTAAGAATGTGGGCTCTTTGCCAGTTCATACCAAATATTTAATAAATGCTGGTTGAATGCTTGAGTTTCTGGTGTAAATATCACATTTCTGGCAAAATATAACTTCTGCTTTTACCGCAAGGTAGAGATTGCCCCTTCCTCACAGGGAGTTGGGCCAGGTGCTATCTTTTCCCCCTTGTTGTGATTTTTATCACCAAAGGAATAGGGTTTATTTGGTGGTCTTGGAGTGAGATGACAGGGCTGTAGCACTGAATCGCCTCCTCCTCCAAGCCTGATTGCGAATCTCTGGTTCCAAGGTCCTGGACTTGTCAGCCTTCCCTGACTACTCCCATGTGGGAATAGAGCCCAGCTCCGGGGGATCTGAAAGGTGTTTGCTCCTGATGTGCACGGTGGGGGGTGGAGGAAAGAATGAAATCAGACCTGTGTTATGAACTCTGGGAAAAGGACTTTTTTCCCCCTTTGCTTTGACTTTTTCCAGTCTTAATTGCTAGTAAGAATTAAATCCTACTGGCTCACTGAGCTTCGACAGCATTGAAAATGGTAGTCTTGGGCTGAGTCCTTTTTTTTTTTTTTTTTTAAGTTTTATTGATTTAAGTGATCTCTACATCCAACGTGGGGCTCGAACTCATGACCCTGAGATCAAGAGTTGTGTGCTCTTCCCACTGAGCCAGCCAGGTGCCCTGATGGGTCAAGTACTTTTGGCCTCCTTGCTTTAAAAAAAAAAAAAAAAAGGGCCGCAGAAAGACAGATGGACAGAATACCTTAAAAGAGCTGCGACTGCTTCTGTTGCTTCGGGCTTTCTCCAGTTTATTTTCTTTTAAGTTAGGAGTTGTCGGCTTGAAAATGAAATTGAGTCTTTTCTGATCCTTTCTTCTGTTTGCAGTTGTAGCTCCAGTAGAAAAAACAACATCCAGTGAGAAAGCATCAAACACGCCATCCTCTGAGGCACAAGAGGAATTTGTGGATGACTTTCGAGTCGGGGAGAGAGTTTGGGTGAATGGGAATAAGCCTGGATTCATCCAGTTTCTGGGAGAAACCCAGTTTGCACCAGGCCAGTGGGCCGGGATTGTTTTAGATGAACCCATAGGCAAGAATGATGGTTCGGTGGCAGGAGTTCGGTATTTCCAGTGTGAGCCTCTAAAGGGCATATTCACGCGCCCTTCGAAGCTGACAAGGAAGGTGCAGGTGGAAGATGAAGCTAACGGCCTGCAGACAACGCCTGCTTCGAGAGCGACTTCGCCTCTGTCCACCTCCACAGCCAGCATGATGACCCCCTCCCTAGCAGCCCCTTCAAATATCCCCCATAAATCAACCCAGCCAACAGCAAAGGAACCTTCAGCTACGTCTCAGATCAGCAACCTTACAAAAACTGCCAGTGAATCTATCTCCAACCTCTCAGAGGCCGGTTCCATCAAGAAAGGAGAAAGAGAGCTCAAAATTGGAGACAGAGTATTGGTGAGTCCAGAAACCTTTGGAGGTCATTGTGTTGAACTGATGAATGGTTGAAATGCACACTACAGGCTTGGAGTCTGTTCTAGAGGGATCACTCATTTATAGAGAAATTAGTCAGCTTTTCTAGTGTTCGGTTTATGTGTGACCATGGAACAAATTAGAAACTGGCTATGTCTTTTGAGCATAGTATGAGCATAAGTTTGCAGCGATCGGTTCTGATTCTACCAGTTTAGCCAAAGGAATATTGAGTTTATTACTCATAACTATTACTTGACAAAACAAGCTCAGAAGTGGACTTGGATGTGTTTATAAAAGTTTTTTCCCCCCTGGTTTGTAATTTTTGCTGTAAGGATGGTGTGTGGGTATACATACGATCCTGCTTCCTTAGGTGTCTTGAAAAGCTCAAATATCATAGGATGTTATTTCCGAATTTCTGTGCCTTTGAAATGATCTCCAGTTTATTTTCCTTTAAGGTTAGGAGTTGTCTGCTTGAGATCTAGGAAGAGGAAGAAAGTGTATAGTAGTTGCTATTTACTAAGAAGCAAGAAACACAATGTATAAGGTCTATGCTGTACATTCTAGAACCCCTGAATTTACACTAATGATTTTGTTCTTTGGTTTATTTTTTTTTTTAAAGATTATTTGAGAGAGAGAGAGAGAGAGCACGAGCAGAGGGAGAAGCAGGCTCCCCACTGAGCAAGGAGCCGTTATGGGGCTCAATCCTAGGACCCTGGGATCATGACCTGAGCTGAAGGCAGACGCTTAACCAACTGAGCCACCCAGGCGCCCCAGTTTGGTTTTTGTTTTAAACAAGAGGCCAGTGTTGCAGAGCTAAAAACGCAAGCTGAGCCCCAGCTCTGCCTTTGTGACCTCAGCAAGTTCTTTAACTTCCGAGCTTCCTCATCTGTAAGAATGAGACGAGAATAGTACTAACCCCCCAGCATCATTGAAAGGATTACATTAGATAATGCATATAAAATTCTTAGCAGTGCCTGGGATACAGCAAACACCCAAGCAATGGTAGCTCTTTCTCCCCCGGATGAAAAGTTGAAGCTTTACTGTTTCACTCTTCCCACACTTCATTCAGTTCAGTGTAGGGCCTGAAGTTGGTCGGCAGTCTCTGACCCGGTGCCTTTCCTTGTATCTGTTCAGCAGCTGTACAGTTCCACCAGGCCTGGCAGCTTCCAGGAATGCCTCGGGAGGAGAAGAGCTGTTAGTGTACCGTGTGTCTCATGGAATGTTTCCACAGTGTTCTGGAGCAGCCCTGGGAAGCTGAGGAGGAGACGGAGGCTCGGAGGGGTGGGGTCGCTAGTCCAAGGGCTCCCAACCCAAAGAGGGGTGGACCTGTAATTTAAATTGTGGTCTTTTTACTCTAGTGCCTATTGTGGAGAGCTGATGATTGATAGTATAATTGTAAAATTGGAAGTGTTTTTTGTGACTTTGTTGTCTTACGGTTAAGGAAGCTTAAGCCCAGAGAAATGAAGTGACTACCTAATCATATAGTGAGTTCTCAACAGATTTTAGAGTTAGAACCCAGGACTTCTGCCTCCCAGGCCCATAGTGCCTCCATGAATCGAGGAGGCCTCACATATCTGTGGGGGCCCACTAACACCTCTTTTTTTTTTTCAAGAGAACAAATCTACACCTTTATTTACTCTTCATTAAATCCTTGAGGGGTACAGCATCACACGGATTCTGTGGCCAATGGCTTTAGCAGGAAGGTTGCTTTGGAATTCGGCATGAACCATGCCACTGTTTCCATGAGCACGAGTTACTTTTCCCCAGATTACTCTGGTTTTGTTTGGTTTGCCACCAGGAGTCACTGTGTTGTTCTTTGCTTTGTACACATAAGCACATCTCTTGCCTAGATAGAATTCTGTTTCATCTCGAGCATAAACACCTTCGATTTTAAGAAGAGCTGTATGCTCCCTCTGGTTCCGGAGACCCCGCTTATAGCCAGCAAAAAGGGCCTTGGACCACAGCCTTCCAGACATTATTTGGCGTTATAGGAGTCCTGTTCCCAGCAGGCCTCCACAGACTCCAAGATGGCGGAAAAAGCCCACTAACACCTCTTACCTTCAAGGGGTTCCTTCTGGATCCCTTAGTTTCAAGGTCAGTTACAATCATCGTGAATTTCAAAGGTTGATGCATCAGAACTTAAAGCATTTTTAAGGTAGCATTTCTGTGTGATGGAGCTCAACCTCTATCTTGTTTAGCTGATGTTCACTTGCTGTACCAGTTTTGAATTTGGCAGAGCTGCTCTTTTGTGGCAACAAAGGCTTTTTGATGTCCCCCCCCCGCCTTTTTTAAGGATCTTTTTATTTTTAAGTAATCTGTACGCCGATCATGGGACTTGAACTCACTACCCCGAGATCGAGAGTCGTGATGCTTACTTTTTTTTTCTTCTTTGCTGTATAGATATTGCTGCCATGAACGCCTCTGAAATTTTTTTCTGTGTGTGTCTTACTTTTGTAGGATAACTTCATAGAGGTGGAATTACTAGGTTAAAGGGCATAGACAGGTTTAAGGCTTATGGCCCATACTTACCGAGTGAGCTTTGGTTAAATCAGAAACTTATGACCTTAGCACAGGACTGCTTTGTAGATTAGATTGCAGATTGAATGCAATGCCATCCTAAGTGCTTATCTGTAAACAACCTCTTTCCCGTTTGAGAAAGCACAGAGCACACTTTCAAAACAAGAAGCTCTCCCTTTCCACCCGCCAGTGTGACAAATAGTTGATTGAAATACTGGTACAGTGGCATACTGCTTGGCTGCTAAGAAACCGAAATGACAGCTGACAACCAAAGGCTTCCAGGAGGCTGTCAGGATTAAAGTAGACCTGAAGGATAGGAATTGGCCTGGCAGCAGGAAGTGTGGTGGTGGGGAGAGGGAGCCTTCTAGCTGAGGGAAGTAGACTCCCTGAGATGGAAAGACATTGGCATGTTTAGGGAAAAGGCCAGTTGTCCTTCTCCAGATGCAGTGTATGTGTGGTAGGAGGTGAGACTAGTTAATGATGTCCACAGGGACAAGTGCCAGGGGGCTCATGAGGACAGGCTGTTCTCATTAAGAACGAGGGTGAGGTTGGATCTGTAGCTTGGGAAGACCCCTCTGGCTACTTTGTAAGAATGGATTGGAGGTGGCTAAGAACGGGTTGGACGTGACCATTCTTTGAAGAGGTTGGAAGTTGGAGGAGAGCACAGATGTCAGCCTGATGCTGGAGAAGTGTTGGGTCTTGGGAGGATTTTGTTTATTTTCTTTTTTTCAAGATGGCAGGGTCTGGGGTATTTATCTGACTAAACTGAGCTAGACTCAAGGAATAGGTTAAAGATACAGTAGAGAGGGCGCCTGGGTGGCTCAGTTGGTTAAGTGACTGCCTTCGGCTCAGGTCACGATCCCGGAGTCCCGAGATCGAGTCCCACATCGGGCTCCCTGCTCGGTGGGGAGTCTGCTTCTCCCTCTGACCCTCTTCCCTCTCATGCTCTCTCTCTCTCATTCTCTCTCTCTCAAATAAATAAATAAAATCTTAAAAAAAAAAGATACAGTAGAGAGGGAGGATCAGTGATGGATGAGGTGCCTGGAAAGAAGTGGCACCCCCAGCACACCCAGGGGTATCGCTGGGCCTTTGATTAAGAGAGGGAGACTTCCTCCAGTTTTATAGGAAGAAAGGAGGAGAATCTGCAGATGCCGGTTGGATTGTAGAGGTTTGAATGGTGTGTTTCTAGGAAAATTTTAATGACATATTCAAAACTAGCATACTTGGAACAGAATTTCATTTGAATCTATGAGAATCTGAAGTCCTCTGAGTGTGTTACTGGAAGCAATAAAATGAATTACTGCCTTTGGTTAGTATTTCTAGGAGAAATTACAGGAGTACCTTAGAACCACAGCATTTTAGAGCTGGAAAGAATCTTTTGAGATCACCAAATGCCTCTTTTTGCTTATAATACTGAAGCCCGGAGAAGAAATACCACTTGCCTCAAGTTGTCTAAGTGTGTGATAAATGTGTTATGTCTCACTGCGTCCTCTTCTCCCAGCTCTGTTGTTTGATTTTCCTTTATCTGCTGCTTTGTTTAACAGAAATCTTTGATTTAGAAATATGAAACGTTTTTACTTCAAGATTAATTTATTAAGGAAATTAGGTTTAGAAATCTAAAATATTTGATTTGGAATTTTCCTAATTAAAGAAAAATGCTATTGATTACCAAAATCCCAGTGAAACTAAGATCATTAGGTCCCTGTTGTGTGAGGTTTTGTCTAGAATTTTCCCAGTGCAGAGAAGGCAGGAGGTGAGCTTGCCTTCTCTAAACCCTTGCCCTGTGTAACTTCGCTTCTTCCTCCCATTGCAGGAAGAGCAAGAAAGTGGGTTTCTGCATTGGGTGTGATGTGGAGCCAAATGACCTGTATAAGATCCCAGTAGGAGCTCCGGAGCTATGACCGAATTGGGCACGTGTGACTCAGGAAGGCAGTTAGGGCTTGCAGAAGCTCCCCCTTGTCACCTCTCCCCTGCACCTCATGCTCACAGTCACCAGTGGGATGAATTAGCCATGGAGTAAGTTATGCTGAGTTTGGTTTAATATCAGGAGGCTCGGGGTGGGGCCTCAGAGCTGCTTGTAACAAACCCATCTGTGTCCTTCCCATCACTCTCTGGCCTCTCTGTGCTCCCATTTGTCCTCATGAATACTGCATGGGTCTCACTGAAGACTGCTTTCTGCTGCGGTTTGCTGGACTCCCAGAGACACACCTCTTTGCAGACTGCGAATCTCTGGGTAACTAATTGCCCAGAATTTTTTTGAGATGGTCTCGCTGTGGTTTTTTGGGTATATTTGATATTTTAAGGAGGTGATGTCAGGTTCTTGAGAAAGGTGACCGACTTCCAGCTGTTGTGTTTCAACATGGGTTGTCTCCATGTCTGAGACTGTATGTTCTATGCTGAATTCTTAGCTTATGACCGTATATGAGGAGGCTTTTCAGCATTTTATTTTTAAAACGACAAGCTTTATTTTCTTACGAGCTACTCCCAGAGCTCTTACACGAAGAATATTGCAGTGTAGGTCTGTAGGTCTTACGGATACTGTGAAAGAGGAAAAAAAAGTCTTCCTGAGAATTAAAAAAGATCTTTATTCAT
Source organism: Callorhinus ursinus (assembly GCF_003265705.2). Classification (NCBI taxonomy): domain Eukaryota; kingdom Metazoa; phylum Chordata; class Mammalia; order Carnivora; family Otariidae; genus Callorhinus; species Callorhinus ursinus. The sequence goes on along the minus strand of NW_027397103.1, from coordinate 11,488,316 downwards.
AAGGTTTATTTTGTGTGTACTTGAACCTTAAATAACTACAGTTCATCCAGTGTATACTTCTTCATGTGTGTCTCTTGATTTGTTCAATGTTATGTTTGTGAGATTTATCTAACTTATTTAAAACATGCACGTAGTAGGGTCATTTAGTGTAAACACCACAATATACTTCTGTAGATTCGAGGTGTTTTTATGCTAGTAAATACAACTCTTTATTTTTTTTTTTTTAAGATTTTATTTATTTGACAGAGACATAGCGAGAGAGGGAACACAAGCAGGGGGAGTGAGAAAGGGAGAAGCAGGCTTCCTGCCGAGCAGGGAGCCTGATGTGGGGTTCGATCCCAGGACCCTGGGATCATGACCTGAGCTGAAGGCAGATGTTTAACGACTGAGCCACCCAGGCGCCCCTAACTCTGTTTAAAATAATAAGTTACTGTTTGGTATCACACTCTTTGGAAGTACTGCACCTAATTTAATCATAGACCTTAGATTGTTCCTATTGTTTTCCGCAGAAATGAAATTTCTGCCTAGAGGAAGATATAAACATTTAAACTTGTAATATACAGCCAAATTATGGTCCAGATACCCATTACCATTTTATGTTTACACAAACAACATACAAATATACCCTTTCTAATAAGTTGATTTCATCTGTTTTTCTCAGTCTTCTTACCAGTGACTTAGAACCCCCAAATATGTGAGTCTGGTGGTGACATTGCCCTTACATTGGGCATTTGTGCATCATCTGGGCGGTTCTTGAGCTCCGGGGGCGCTGTTATTTACTATGACCTCTCTGTACCTTGATTGATGGGATAGTAGCTGTGAGCAGAAAAGATCTGTTATTTTTTGTGCCTCAAGATTGAGAAGACTCCAGATGTTCGCGTCATGTTAAAAATTCTCTTTGGAGACCTTGTCTGAATATGGAGATCTTTTCCAGCATGATAGATTTTGCTCAGGGAAATGCAGATTGCCTCACAGTTCTGGTGAGAAGCTGGATCCGGCTGCGGCCCCCACTTTGCTCGCGGCCAGGGTCAGTAGTCACATCTTAGCAGGTCGTGGCGGGTGCGAACACCGCTCTCCCTGCTCGCTGCTCTCGGTTGTGAGAGGGCAGAGTAAGTGTGCTTTTACTTCTGAGGCTTGGGAATGCATTAAACCATCCATCCGCCCGTCAGATTTCATGTCTGCGGTTTCAGCCTCCCCCTTCCTCTCTCCAACCCTGGTGTCCTGCACAGCCTCAGGCAGGCCGGCATCTCCTTCCCCTGGACTGTCACACCGCTGCCACGCCACGTCCACGCTGTCCCTGCCACTAGTCCATCTCTCCCGAGGTCTGTCCTCCACACTGTGACAGAATGGTGCGCCTAAAATGTAGATCTGTTGATGCTGGCTCCACATAAAACCATTGGCACCACACTGGTGGTTTTGTTTTTGCAATGTTGGGAGAGTTTTCTCCAGCGGTCAGTCCCTGGGCCTGGCTAATTAGTATGACATTAGGTTCTTTTTGCAAACGTAAGATACCTTACAGATATCAAAGCTGGTATCTCTCCAGCCTTGAGAACTTTGTGTAGGCTCCTGGGGCTCAGGAATTTCTGGTCGAGGACGCAGATCACCCTGTCCTACTGTGGGATTCAGAGGGAGGAAAGATTGACTACTGCCTGAGCCTGAGTCTAATGTTGAAAAGCCTGTTACTAGATCACATCTTCTCACTCATAGTATTGCTTTCATGAAATCTTTAAGCAGAATTACCAGAATGTCTTAGAGCCCATCTAAGGGCCCAGGAGTTTGGGCAAAGAATATATTTTTTTAAGATTTTATTTATTCATTCATGAGAGAGAGAGAGGGAGAGAGAGAGAGAGACGAGAGATGGGAGGCAGAGGCAAAGGGAGAAGCAGGCACCCCGCAGAGCAGGGAGCCCGATGTGGGACTTGGATCCCAGCTCAATCCCAGCATCACAACCTGAGACAAAGGCAGATGTTTAACCGACTGAGCCACCCAGGCAGCCCTCTGTGTTTGTTTGTTTGTTTATTTGAGTGAGAGAGCAAGAGAGAGAAGGAGTGGGCTAGGGGCAGAGGGAGAGGGAGAAGCAGACTCCCCGCTGAGCAGGGAGCCCAGTGTGGGACTCGATCCCGGGACTCCAGGATCATGACCTGAGCCGAAAGCAGACACCTAACCACCTGAGCCACCCAGGCGCCCCTGTATTTTGTTTTTAAACAGCTTTATGGAGGCATAATATATGTATCCATTGTAAGTGTACAGTTTAGTGATTTTTTTTTTTAGAGATTTTATTTATTTGAGAGAGAGAGAGAGAGCAAGAACAGGGTGGGGGCAGAGGGAGAGGGAGAAGCAGGCTCCCTCCTGAGCAGGGAGCCCAAGGTGGGGCTTGATCCCAGGACCCTGGGATCATGACCTGAGCCAAAGGCCGACTGTTAACTGACTGAGCCATCCACGCACCCCAATGACTTTTAATAAATGTATAGAGTTATGCAGTCACTACAATCCAGTTTTAGAATATTTCTATCACCCCAAGAAGTTCCCTCTTACATTTGGCAAGTCATTTCCACTCCCACCTCCAGCCCCAGGCAATCACTGATCTGTCTTCTGTCCTACGCCTTTCCTGGACATTTTGTATAAATGCTCTCATATAGCAGAGTTTTTTGTGTGTCTGGCCTTTTCCACATAAATTATGTTTTAAGGCTCACCATGTTGTAGTTCATTGCTTCTCATGGCTAAAATATTGTTTTATGGATATACCACATTTTATCCATTCACTATTTGTTTACTTAAATTTTTGTTAAAGGAATTCATGCTCCTAGTTCAAAATGTCTTGATTTGGGTACTTTTAAGTTTGTATAAAAAAGTTAGTAGTTCTGTGCCCACGCTCTGATGTAACAGATTTTTTTTTTTAAGATTTTGTCAGAGAGAGGGAGTGAGCACAAAGCGGGGGAGCGACAGGCAGAGGGAGAAACAGGCTCCCCGCTGAGCAGGGAGCCCAATGTGGGACTCGATCCCGGGACCATGAGATCATGACCTGAGCCGAAGGCAGACGCTTAACCACCTGAGCCACTCAGGCATCCCTTGATGTAACAGATTAATTCCCCACTCCACACCCCCTCTTTTTTTAAACTTCCTGGGAAGGGAGGATGAATTTCAAGAGTTAACATGCAAGTCAAGCGTACCTTTTTCTTCTTTTAACCATTGTCTTCGTAATTATATCTTCTTTTCTTTGCCTGTTCTCAGGCAAGGTAGAGTTTATGAGAGAGTATCTGTTCTACATCAACTGCACTTGTGTTAATTCTCTAAGGGGGGTTATTTACTGTCATCTGTTATAGATTGGGAAACTCAGACTGATGGCATAAAGGGAGTAAAGAAACCACGACGTTTATTTAGCCTAGAGAACCTGTAACAGCTGTATTTAACACCCTCCAGTTCATTCAGTAAATATGCTGAGTGTCTACTCTGTGCCAGGCTGTGTTCTTGGTGCTATAGATTTGGCAGTGACCAAAACCAACACACTGCTATCTAATAGGGCTTCCCATCGCGTTCAGAGGAAACTCTGAATTCCTTCCCTCTTGGGGAAGCCCGCATGCTCTCGGAGCTCCTCTCCCTCCACTCAGCTACACTGGCTTCCATGCTGTGTCCTAAACCCCAGACTCAGCTGCACCTTGGGATTTGCTGTTTCTTCTGCTTGGAATGTTCTGCCCCTATGTCTTTGCATGATTGGCGCCTTATAGTCATTTGAGCCTTGGCTCAAACGTCACCTCCTCGGGGACCCTTTCCCTGTCACCTCCCCAGGCACTATCACATCACCCTATTTTGTTTTGTTTCCTAGCCCTCTACACTACTTAAAACATTCTTCTCAGTTATTTACTTCTTCATTGTCCATTTTCCCCTGACCAGAATTTAGGCTCCATGGAAGTCTAGAAACTTTGTATGTCATTCATGTTCATCTCCCCAGCGCTTAGGATAGTGCCTGACACGTAGTAGGTACTCCTAAAGATTGTTAAGGAACTAGAGGGTTTTAGGTATAGCTGTCACATACCCTCGAAGGGGAGAAGTAATATTGTAAAGTATGACAAGAGGTAAAAACAGGACAGGAAGGTTTTGCCCTTCTCTGTGGGAGACTTGCCCAGAAGAACCACCCCAAAAGGGGTTGGCTCTCTAGTTGAGGTAGTAGAAAATACCTATGCTGCACCTTCATTTCACAGCTGATTAAATTTTAAGTCAGGGCTAAGTTTGTACTTGGTAGTTACCAATTAACCATATTTACCTTTTTATAAATAAGCTGTTTGGGGCGCCTGGGTGGCTCAGTCTGTTAAGCAGCCAACTCTTGGTTTCAGTTCAGGGTCCTGGGATCTAGCCCTGTGTCGGGCTCTATGCTTGAAATTCTCTCTCTCTCCATCTGCACCTCCCCCTGCTCGCTTGCTCCCTCTCTCTCAAATAAATAAATCTTAAAAAAAATAAGCTGCTTAACTTAGAATATGGCAAATAAGAGTCCACTTCACAAGGTTTTGTTGCTCACAGTATTCCTGCGAGACAGTCCCTCATTAGCGCTCATTGGACATTTGATAGCTTTGTAAACCAAGGCACAGTGAGATTACATGGCTTGTTTGGGATTGATCATAAATAGATGGGGGAGTTCAGAGAGCATTAAGTGTTCCCTCTTTCCTGTTTGTTGACCCGCTCGTTAGCCGGCAGAATTCATCAGTGTTCTTATTTGTACATGAGTTTGCAAGAGGGCATTTTATCTGTTCCCACAGCATTTTGTAGAAACCTCTTAAAGCACTTATTACTCTTCACTAGAATTACTTGTCCCCGTTTCACTCTCTATCAGTGGCCAACACTGTTTTCTGTTTATATTGGTATCCCAAGGACCCAGGCACTCAAGAAATAAATACCGAATGAATGAATGAGAACTTACAAATCTGAGATTTTCTAAAGCATGATAACTGGCTTTGTTTTCCTTTAATTGAGTTTCTAGTTTAATTTTGTCTCCAGTAGTGACTTCTAATTTTGATTTAAATTGACCACAGTTTAGGAGTTAATATGCTCATATCCTGAGAGTAAAGATAGTAAATGGTAGTTATTTGTGTTTGCCATGGATCTAGTTATTTTTATGTTGAAATTTTTTTTCTCAAAGAATTTTGGTATGTACCCCTAAAACATAGATTTGAAAATTGTGGCTTATATCTAATGTAACTGCACATACTGAAATACTGTTAGATTCTCTGGAACACTTGAGAAGTAAAACGATACAATCATGTTTAAATGCTTAGAAAAAAATCTGACTGTAGAATGATTAAGCAGAAAAGCATTTGAGTGATTTTAGGACTTCATGTGACTTCCTGTCTCTGTTGAGGATATTTTGAGCAACTACTGATATTTCACAGGAAGAGGGAAAGCATATTGTCTGTCATAGGAGTCAAGAGTTCGAAGTTTGATGGGAGAAAAAGTATAAAAAACCACCCATCCTAGGAACCTGTAGTCATCCATTTCAAGTAAATTTTGTGGCATGGTATTTTTTCTTCAGGGTAAATGTGTATTTTATTACCTGCAGTTAGAGAAATAGTTGCTTATCTGCTATTTGTGGTATTTTAAATTTTTTTAAATTTTATTTTTTATAGTAAACGACATTTATTTTTCATATTCATTTGGGGGAAAGGAGAAAAGTCAGTTTGTCCTACCCAGTGATGGTCTTTCTGAAAGAGTCTCCATTCATTCCATGGAATTGGATAGGTTGCTTGATGTGAGGATTTTGTACTTTTAATTTATAAAGAGAACTTACTTTGAAGAGAGTGGTCAGGGGGTTCCTGGGTGGCTAAGTTGGTTAAGCATCTGCCTCCGGCTCAGGTCATGATCTCAGGGTCCTGGGATCGAGTCCCGCATCGGGCTCCTTGCTCAGCAGGGAGCCTGCTTCTCCCTCAGCCTGCCGCTCCCCGTGCTCGTGCTCTGTCTCTGTCTCTCAAATAAATAAAATCTTAAAAAAAAGAAGAAGAAGAAGAAGAAGAAGGGAGTGGTCAGAGGGTGTGTCTTTGAGAGCAGCTTCGCCAGTGCACAGCCAGACTCCTTGTCTGAGTGAAGCTTTCCCCACACGGGCCACACAGGTAGGGTGTCTCTCCTGTGTGGATTTTGCCAGGTAGGATTCAGTTCCCCCTGGTGTGGAAACTCTTCCTGCACTGTGTACAGGCATAATGTTTCAAGCCTGTATGGACTCTGATGTGAACAATGAAACCTCCTTTCTGACTGAAGGCTTTTCCACGCCGATCACATCTATAGGGCTTTTCACCATTGTGAACTTTTCTATGATAGACAGCAAGGTTACTTTGATAACTGAAGCTTCTCTGACAAATAACACACTCAAAGGGTTTCTGTCCAGTGTGGAGTTTTTCATGAATGGCCAGACTCCCTCGTTGACTGAAGTTTTTCCCACAGTCCTTGCATTGATGTGGCTTCTCTCCTGTGAGTATTCACTGATGTTTAACAAGACTGCCTTTGGCCCTGAAGCTGTTTCCACAGTAGGTACACTCAAAGGGCCTTTGGCAATGTGGATTCTGTCATGCAAGGTTAGACTGCCTTTTTGCTTGTGGGATTTTCCACATTCCTGACACTCATGGATCCTCTGTCTCATTCCAGGTGAATCTTTCTGTAGTGTCCTAAAATCTGGGGATTTTTGTTCCAGCTTCTCTCTTCTGAAAGAATTCTGGAAATCCTAGCTTGAGGATCCTTTGGCCTCAGAATGGTCATATTTGTGGTGGGCTTCAGTCATCACATTGAAATATGCTATATTCTGGGCATATCTTCCTTGACAGTCCAGCAAGATAGCTCTTGGAAATGAAAACATATCATGCCTGCCTTAGGGACCTAATCACCGCCTCTTCTTATGATTCTTCCATGGGCTCTTGTTGAACACCACAGCAGCGTGCACCAGCAGACGGACAAAGGCTGATGCCCAGCCCACAGGAGCGCCGGCCTGTTTGTGGTACTTTTTTTTTTTAAGCTTCTGAATGAAACCTGTGGTTTGCTTGGATTATTTACTGACCACAGCCTGTTAGATGCCTCTTGGAAAAACAAATTGTCATGACAGTAGCTTAGACTGAGGCCCAAAGAATTCAACAGATTATCCGATGAGATCGCATTATCTTTAATGACCTGTGTTCTGTTCACGTGATGCTGGGTAGCCCACAGCTCGCAGCTCTGAGTGGTGTGGTATGGGAGGGTGGAGAAAACTGTGATCAGCTTATGTAGGTGACTGTTCATAGATTCCATGAATACCGGTAAGAGTATTGAACAGTCGAGAGGCGCCTGGGTGGCTCAGTCAGTTAAGCGTCTGCCTTCGGCTCAGGTCATGATCTCAGGGTCCTGGGATCGAGTCCCGCATCAGGCTCCCTGCTGAGTTGGGAGCCTGCTTCTCCCTCTCCCACTCCCCCTGCTTGTGTTCCCTCTCTCTCTGTGTCTCTTGATGTCAAATAAAAACAAAATCTTTAAAAAAAAAAAAAGTATTGAACAGTTGTATGTGCCAGATCTAGAACTAGTATTCCCGTTAATGTGGGCAAACTGGCTGCTGGCTTACGCTGTCGGACACTGTTCTAAGCAGTTTTACGTGGATTACTTTACGTCATCCTCACAACAGCCCCCAAATGATCACCATTTTACTTATGAGGAAACTGAGCTTTAGAAATTAAGCAACTTGACTAATTAATAGAGCCGGTATTTGAATTTGTCCAACTTTGGAGCCCACTCTCTGTGTCAGCGTATCTCTTCCTTTACTTGCTTCTGAGACCTTAAATTCAGCCTCAGCTATGGGTGTTCTTTCTCCTTTAGTCGGTTTATGTGGAAAAGTGGCCTTTTCTATGTAGGTTCCAATGGAGAAAGTCCCCTTTCATTTACCCAGCAAATGTTTGTTGAGTGTCTGCTGTGCTGTTCTGGGCATGGGGGTCACAGTGCCAGACACAGCAGGGCTCCTGCCGAGGAGTTTCCTCCGACGCCATCTTGCCTTGGTGACACCTGTCATGACAGCAGGGTGCTTCTGTCCTGTCCTGGCGCTGCCTGCCCTATGTCACCCTCACATGCCCTTCCTGCCTGGAGCGCCTTGAACCATCTGCCCTGGTTCCTTAAGTCAGTTTCACAAAAAGTTTACCTTTTAGAGAAGAAGAACATAGACTTGAGGTTTTAACATTTTTCCATCTTCAACAAAGGATTAAAGAAAAAAATGTGTCATCCCAAATTCATAGAAAGCTATATTCATAGAAAATTTAGAAACAGGTGCCTTTAGTATTAAAAAGGAAGACAGGGTGCCTGGGTGGCTCAGTTGTTAAGCATCTGCCCTTCTGCTCAGGTCATGATCCCAGGGTCCTGGGATCGAGCCCTGCATTGGGCTCCCTGCTCAGCGGGAAGCCTGCTTCTCCCTCTCTCACTCCCCCTGTTTGTGTTCCCTCTCTCACTGTCTGTCTCTCTGTCAAATAAATAAAATCTTAAAAAAAAAAGACAAGACAAAAATAAACTTAGTATTGGTCTTAAGAAACTAGGAAGGAGGGGCACCTGAGTGGCTCAGTTAAGTGTCTGCTCTCGGCTCAGGTCATGATCCCCAGAGTCCTGGGATCAAGTTCCACATCAGGCTCCCTGCTCAGCGGGGAGCCTGCTTTCTCCCTCTCCCTCTCTGTCTCCTGGCTTATGCTCTCTCTCTCTCTATATATATATATATCAATCCAATAAATAAAATCTTTTTTAAAAAAGATTTTATTTATTTGAGAGAGAGAGAGAATGAGAGAGAGAACACGAGAGGGGGGAGGGTCAGAGGGAGAAGCAGACCCCTAGCCAAGCAGGGAGCCCGATGTGGGGCTCGATCCTGGGACTCCAGGATCATGACCTGAGCCGAAGGCAGTCGCTTAACCAACTGAGCCACCCAGGCACCCCTCAGATCAAAATCTTAAAGAAAAAGAACTGGGAAGGAGGGGTGCCCGGCTGGCTCAGTTGCTCGAGTATGTGACTCTTGATCTTGCGCCTGTGAGTTCAGGCCCCACATTGTGTCTAGAGCTTACTTAAATAAAAAATTTAAAAAGAAACTAGGAAGGAAAGAAAAATAAACCAAAAGAAAGGAAAAAGGAAATAGGATAAAATGTGAATTCAAGAAAATAGAGAACATCAAAAACAAAAGAGAAAACTAAAAACTGGTTTAGGATCAATAATTTACCTTCCCAAGGTAATCTACAGTTAACACTGTCCCATTGGTCTTGTTTTAGAATTAGCCAAAATGATTTTTAAATGTGTTAAATAAATTAATTAAACCTACTTAAGTGTCTATCAATTGGGACTGATTGAATAAACTGAAATGCATCCATATAGTAGAATGACAGTAATTGTAGATACAAAGAAGGAGGTTTTCCGTGTTCTACAAGGTGCAACGCAGTGCATATGAAACACCGGCTTTTGTGTAAAAATAAAAGGGAGGAATAAGAGCAGACAGTAATGTTGGCTTTCATCTGCATGTAGTAGTGCTGGGAGGAAGGATGCATCGCCAATCAGTAACAGTGCTTCCCTGCATGGTGGGAGTGGAGCAGGTGGGACGGGAGCTCAGTAAGGGAGACGCCTCCCTTGATGTTTGCTTGCTTGCTTATTTATTTAATTTATTTATTTTAAGAGATTTATTTATTTGAGAGAGAGGGAGCGTGTGTACGTGCACGGGGATGGGAGGGCAAGGGGTGAGGTTTGGAAGGGTGAGGGGTAAGGGGCAGAGGGAGAGGGAGTCTTTTAAGCAGACCCTGGGCTGAACCTGAGCCAGCCATGGGGCTTGGTCTCCAGACCCTGAGATCAGGACCTGAGCCCAAACCAAGAGTCAGACGCTTAACTGACTGCTCCACCCAGACACCCCTCAATGTATATTTGTGTTTAAATTTTTGGAACCATGAGAATGCATTGGCTAGTCAAGAATTAATTTTTTTTAAATGATTTTATTTGAGGGAGAGAACGAGTGGCAGGGAGGGGCAGAGAAAGAGGGAGGGAGAAGCAGACTCCCCGCGGAGCAGGGAGCCCGAGGGGCTTGATCCCAGGACCCCAGGATCATGACCTGAGCCGAAGGCAGATGCTTCACCGACTGAGCCACCCAGGCGCCCCTATTCAAGAATTAATTTAAGTTCATCATGTATAAGGAGGTTGTTGTTGGTTTTCTTTTTTTTAATCAATAAGAAAAAGGTGAACATCCCAAATGGAAAGTGTGAGAAGTGTCTATTGTAGTACAGCCCTGCCGTGGAATGCTAGCCCGCCCGGAAACGTGGCAGGGAGAGCGACCCAGACCAGCAGGGGCTGTCTTGGGCGGGTGAGAAGACAGGCAAAACATTTATTTTCTGCTTGTAATGTTCTTAAGTTCCTGCAGTGACGACTCTTGGTCACGTGGGTGGGGGGTTGGGGGGCAATTTCTAAAGCAGTTAAGAAAAAAGAAGCTTAGAAGCAAGGACAAAAACGAGTCATCTGAAGAGCAGTAAGGGACACCAGCCTTCGCAGATGGGACACAGATTGTGAAGTGGCCGTAAATGTATTGCCACGGCGGTAGCACAAATACTGAACTTTCAAACCTGTAGAAAGTCTCACACACATCAGTGTGTTCTTATGTGCCCCGGGAGACTGTGGCAAAATGAGTATTTGGAATAGAAAAGTAGTGGCGAATAATTCATAAATGTTGGTGGGTAATTTTGGAAATAATGTTTGCATAGTACATCAAACAGTGGCTGGGACAGCGTTACACCTTAAAAAAGACAGCTTTGAGGATTTCCTGTGAAATGTGAAGAATAGAGTTTCATGACAGTCTGAGGAAATACTCTCACAATGGAAAGTATCAATAGAGACAAATTATCTTAACGAATTTACATTTTCATGCACCGTACATGTGAGGGGCCAAAAGCAAATGTGTGGGTGTGTGAATACCCGTCCTCGCGATGTGCGTGTTGTCGCTTTCCGTGGGTGAAGACGTAAAGGAAGAATAAGAAGACAGAGCAGCTTTTACAGTGTGGGGAGCATGGACGGGCTTGTTTTCCCTCAACGGGTGTATGGGTTTTATTTTTGTAGCAGATACTTATTTTGGAGCAGGAGAATCCCTCTGGAGTAATGAAGTATTTTCTAAGGAAGGGACTAATTAATTGGGTGGACAGCCCAATGACTCCGTAGTACATAGGTTCATTACTGGGACATATCCGATCACTCTGGTAATGTGTCAGCCTGGTAAACTTCACAGTCTTCGGAGAAAACTCTTTAAAAGCTGAAGAGAAGGTAAAAGGAAGAAGTTGTCGGGGGAAATGTGGAGTCTTAACTATCTGTTGCAACGGCAAAGGATTAAGCTATGGAATGACGTCCATCTCTTTATTTTTACATTGTCTTTTTCCAGGTTGGTGGCACCAAGGCCGGTGTAGTCCGATTTCTTGGGGAGACAGACTTTGCCAAGGGCGAATGGTGTGGTGTGGAGTTGGATGAGCCTCTTGGGAAGAACGATGGGGCAGTTGCTGGAACCAGGTTTGTCTGGAGTTGGAATCTTGTCTCCCTCCTGCATGTAAAGGTGCTCAGGCAGATTCCACCAAGAGCTGCGTTTTTTTTTTTAAGATTTATTTATTTATTTGAGAGAGAGAGAGAGAGAGAGGTGGAGGGAGAGAAAGTCTTAAGCAGACTCCTCGCTGAGCACAGAGCCCGAGGCGGGGCTCGATCCCACAGCCCTGAAATCAGGACCTGAGTGGAAAGCAGGAGTCAGCACTTAACCGACCGAGCCACCCAGGTGCCCCAAGAGCTGCATTTCTATTTCCTAAGACTCATCTACTGATTCCATCCCCCCCCACTAGAATTGGAGCTGTTCTTTTGACTGTCTCTTTTAGTAGACACATGTAATGTGTCTGAGTGGATTCTGAACAAGCATTCAATTTATTTTTAAGACTTTTTTTTTTAGAGCAACGTTAGTTTCATAGCAAAATGGAGAGGAAGATACAGAGGGTTCCTGTATGCCCCCGGCCCCCACTATCCCCCAGTATCAGCATCCTGCACCCTGGTGGTACGTTTGTTACTGCTGATGAACCCACATTGACACATCACTGTCTGAACCCCTCTGCTGTAAGTTTGTCAGATAGTAGGAATATTTACTCCCTTTGCACCTTAGGAGCGCTTTAGTAGTAGATGGGTAATTCTGTCTCTGTCTATCATGTTGTTATTCATTAATTATTGAGGTTATCAGCCTACATACATGTGAATGCTGTATGCTGGTTGACCGCCCTGGCTTACTGGTAGAATTCACAGCAAACCAGGCGTGAGTGATGACCAAAAAACGATGCTTTTGTTTGTAGTTGTTATTTCTTGTAATTAATTTTTTGGTCACTGCTTTTATTGTTACTCTCTAAAGGTATTTTCAGTGCCAACCCAAATATGGCTTGTTTGCTCCTGTCCACAAAGTGACCAAGATTGGCTTCCCTTCCACTACGCCAGCCAAAGCCAAGGCCGCTGCCGTGAGACGAGTGATGGCAACCACGCCCGCCAGCCTGAAGCGCAGCCCTTCTGCCTCGTCTCTCAGCTCCATGAGCTCAGTGGCCTCCTCCGTGAGCAGCAAGCCCAGTCGGACAGGATTAGTAAGCCTCCCTGTTCTCACTGCATGCCTCTACCGTCCAGGCACGATAAATGCCCGCTGCTGTTGAACCTGCTTTGCTTTCAGAGCAATTAACTTGCCCTGTACTAAATGTTCCCTGTAGCTTGTGGAGGCCCATTCTAGGTTTCATAAAACAGAGCTTTAGCAAGAAGACAAATTTGGAAATAAGTTTTGAACATCACTTTCAGATTCTTAAGGCCCTAAGATGTACCAGTTCTTGCTGAGTCTGTAGTAACTACTGTTGAGTCTAACATATGGGATGATTTCTTTTCTTTGAAATTATTTTGGGCACAGGAATGACAGGAAAGTTGGAGGGATCCTTTTCCTCAATGACCTCGGTCTCTCTGACTTCAAACGATTGGAGGAACTAAAGTATTTTGAGAAAAGGCATGTTCTTAGAATTTCAGCAGGATGTTAATAGAGTCTAACCCACTGAAAGCGGTTAATATGTGGAGTGTTCCTGACTTGGGCCAGAGGACACAGAGGGGAACTAGCGGAACGTGAAAGGATGCTAGGAAAAGCCTTGTCTTGTCTCCTCTCTCCATCTCCTCCTCTCCCTTCCACTTCCTATCTCCCCCTTTTCCCCATTTAGATCAGTAAAAATAGAATCATCAGGATTAAAATAGGCAGTGGCGGCTCATTCTGTTTGTTAATATGGCGTTTTAATAGGGTCAAAACAATGACTTCTTGGCTCATCTCCTGCCAGTAAATTTATTTACTTGAAGTGAGGCAAATATTGTTTAGATTTGTAAGACTGCACTGCACTGGGTCTCTGTGTTATGACGGTAAACTACAGACAGCGGGGAGAATGTTAAGTGGTGTGATCCGGAGTAAGGCTGCTGGCCATTGGTCTCGTTTTGCCTTCTCTTCCGTGGTCCTTGGGTCCTCTGGGAAGGGAAAGGGGAGGAATCTTTCCTTCAAGTGCAGGGTGAGGGGGGAGTACTGCTCTGCTAGCCAGCTGGACTTTCTCTTAAGTTCTGGGGAAATAAATACCTGTTTGGACTTTTTCATTTTGCGTATGAAAAGAAAGTCTCCATCTTCAGCAGAAAAGTTACAAATGGACTTTGACAAGAAAAGCTTGACAAGAACAACGACACAGAAGTGAAGCCACTCCTCTTTGGACAAAGTCTCGTTCAGCAAACTCATATGGACATCCAGTCTACTTTGCTAATCCAGGAGCAAGTCCATGGAGGTGTTTTCTCTAGATTAGGAATTCTTTCTTAACTTTTATTATGTTGTAATTATAAGTGTCCATCTCTTTGGAAGATAACTAAACTCTCCCCTGCTTTCCCAATCTCTCCTCTTTTCCGACCAGTTCTGATACATCTTAGCTCACCTCCCTCAGTGAAGAAGAGGGACAGAAGAGAAAGGAGTCTCCTTACCTTGTAGAACAGCTTGTTTTTGTAGATGCGGGTGGCTGTAGTTTCTAAACCAAGAATCATCATAAAAGAATATGCCAAAAATACAGAAGGTGTGACTTCCTAGAACATAATCCCATGCATGTATGTGAAAATGTCTAATGATTCTTTAATGCAAAAGGTCCTCTGGGAATATTGACACAGAGGTGCCCAAACTCTGATTGCCTAGCACCTGAGTGCCTGTTATTTTATCATAATAGCCCTGGGCCCAGGAAATAGCTAGCGGTTCTGTTTATTAAGCAACTAGGTCCAAACAACTTAATATTTATGTTCTAGCAATTTAGTAGCTGTTCGAAAAGAATGATACACATTAACTGAGAGAAAAAATATTTTTGGTTCATTCTTAAATAACCACACTTACTATTAGGTTGTGTGTGCGTGTTGGGCACTGCACATCCTTGTCAAACCTTGGAATCTTCCTGAACACTGCCACCCTCATTTCCTGTGACACATTGATTTTTTTGCACAATACTGGCTTTTTGTCATGGCAGCAGCCAAAACCTAGCTTTGGGAAGATGCAACATTATTGAAAGGAATGTAGTACAGTTGCCTCGGACTCAGTTGCCTCAAGCTGGTAGTTCGTATGGTGTCCAGCAGGTGTTGCAGTGTTTCCCTTGAAATGTGAAAATATTCCACAGTGCCCTGTGACTTTGCTGCAGGGCCCCGGGGCATCTCTGCACAGGGAACCTCAGATTTAATGCATTCAAGAAGAAGTGTTAGTATGAGAAAGTATAATTTTAACCATATAATGAAATTGGAAAGTTAGGGCCAGATGGTTAAAAGAGCCCCCCTCCCCCCTTATGTTCAAGGAATTTAAGAAATTTCACTAAATAGAAACAGCAGAGGACAATTTGGGTTTGATTGGATTCCTTTACTCTTAATAGTTGTTAACTTGCCTATTTAAAAAAAAAAAAGATTTATTTTAGAGCGGGGGAGGAGGGAGAGGAAGGGCAGAGGGAGAGAGAATGTCAGGCAGACTCCCCGTTGAGCGAGGAGCCTGATGTGGGGCTCCTGATCTTGAGACCATGACCTGAGCTGCAACCAGGAGTCGGATGCTCAACCGACTGAGCCACCCGGGCGTCCCTCAAATTGCCTAACTAGTACTTAATGACAGATGCTCACTCTGCCTCCTGGACGAGGGCTCTGACTGATAGGGGGCATTCGAGGGGCACAGGAGGCTTTGATTGCGGGAGATGAAGTCAGGGCCCACTTGATCCGGATCCAGCGATCAGGTCTCTATGTCAGTGACCTTGGACAAGTGCATGCCAAGGGATGGGAGGCCTTTGCTGAATTCCCTCCCAATCCCTGGAGCCTCACTTGGAAGAATGCTGTTCAACTTGCCTATGTTATCCATTACCATGATAGGAGGTTATTTTCTCCGTGTTTTTATTTGATGATGAGCCTCAAGAAGGAAGAACTGGTATGGGAAACAGCACAGAGTAGCAGGGGACCCTGGACGGCTTTCTTTCTCTACCCTCCCTCCACCGCCTTTCTGCCCCACGTCTTCCTTCCCCTCCCCTGCCCTGCCCTCCCCTCCTCCTCTTTCTCCCAGTTTCTCTTTCCCTCTTTTTCCTCCCTGCATGTCCTTTTGCTCCCTTTCCCATACACCTGCGTGCACACTTACGCCGCGCCTCCCCCCACCCCAGCTTCCGAAGGCAGATAGAATTTCCCTCTTAACCTGATCTTCAGAAATCTCTCTGGTGATTGGGACTCAGGTCTTCGAGTTCTGGATTCCTGGGTGAGCTCTCCTGTGCCTTTCATATTTTTTAGGTTTTTATTTAAATTCCGGTTCGTTAATGTGCGGTGTTACATTAGTGTCAGGTGTACAACACAGAGATTGAACACTTCCATGTCACGTGTGCTGCTTAGTCCCCACCACCTCGTTCCCCCATTCCCCCCACTCCCTCCCCTCTGGTGACCATCAGTGTGGTGTTCTCTCGAGTTAAGAGTCTGTTTCTTGGTTTGTCTCTTTCCTTTACCTCCCTTTGCTCATTTGTTTTGTTTCTTAAATTACACATGAGTGAAATCATACGGCATTTGTCTTTGACCGACTTATTTCCCTTAGCATAATACATTCTAGTTCCATCCACATCGTTGCAAATGGCAAAATTTCATTCTTTTTTATCTGTGTCTTTCACTTTGAAAGAAAGATGAAGAAAATCCTGACAAAATCCAACTGTTTAATTGATACAAGGAAGGTTTGTGACTCCAAGGGTGACCTCTTGGTTACTTAATGGTAGTTAGAAGCTTAAAAAGTTGAAAAAAAATCTCAACCTCAAGTCTGGGGAGGAAAAGACAGACCAAGACGTCCTAAGAAGGAGATACCTCTTAATGAAGCTTGGACGGAAATGGAGTTTAGAGAAACATGTTAAGTGAGTTCTGTGCAATTTTTCTAGACTCCAGCAAGGCCCTGTCACCTGAGCTCAGGGTACCTTTCATTTGAGCCGCTTACTCTCCTTCTAACCATCTTTCTGATTGTTCCATGACTTCTTACATTGATGTGTTGTTTGTGATATTCAGTCGGGAGGCACATGCTGTCTTGTTTCCTTGAGGAGAAGCTTTTCCTAGTAACTGGCAAGCTTGGGAGCTGGGGCCGCACCTTTGCTTTGCTGAGGAGACGCCTGCCTGCATGCCTTGCGCCCTCCTTGCATCCCCGAAAGCATCATGGCCCTTCACGTCTTTAACTTTCCTTTGCAGTTGACTGAAACCTCCTCCCGTTACGCCAGGAAGATCTCCGGCACCACTGCCCTCCAGGAGGCCCTGAAGGAGAAGCAGCAGCACATTGAGCAGCTGCTGGCTGAACGGGATCTAGAGAGGGCGGAGGTGGCCAAGGCCACGAGCCACGTGGGGGAGATAGAGCAGGAGCTAGCTCTGGCCCGGGACGGACACGACCAGGTGAAGTCTCGTGCTGACCTCGTTTCAGAGATGGTGATGGGTTCTGAGCTGACCCTGTGGAGATGGTGGTGCTTTCTAAGTTGAGGGAGAAGGCGGAGCAGCTTACCCGGTGCTTGGAGCCGGGGAGCTAGTCTTGGGAGCACTAGAAATGAGCAGAAATGTCTTTGCTGGGCTTGTTTGAAGCTGTGACCTGGGGTACCACTTTGTATTGTTACAAAGATGAAGTTTTGTTCTTCTTGAGTCGACCTTAGTCTTTCGGTCTTTACATCTGGGTCTTTTGGCCCCTGTCAGGGGAGCTTGTTCACTAGGACCTTACCCACGGTGGCAACTCCTGTTTTGTAGATTATCCTTTGTATGCATTTCAGCTTCAAAAAAAGATGAGCGTTGTTTTAACATTGCCCTCTGTTGCTTTAATGGTGTGGTTTTTCATCATCTAGTTTCCAGGAATGCGGCCGAGAAGTGACCTAATTAAAGATCGTAGAAAGCATTTCAGTGCGAAAAGGTTTTAGGGTCATGCCAACCCACAGTGGTACCACTTAGGTGTAGCTCTTTGGAGGCATCCCTGGGCCTGCGTCCGGGTTAGAGAGAAGCCACTCACTGACACCCTTGCCTTCCCCAGCATGTCCTGGAATTGGAGGCCAAGATGGACCAGCTGCGAACAATGGTGGAGGCTGCTGACAGGGAGAAGGTGGAGCTTCTCAACCAACTTGAAGAGGAGAAAAGGTGACCTCAAACTGTTCCTTGGCGCAAGTGTGGCCTTTTCCTTTTAAATCACCTTAGAAAAACGTTCTCGTTAAGGTGCCAGCCCTTAGACTGTGTGTTCAGTGGAAATGAAACTCTTTGTACTACATGAAGAGGGTTCGCTTGGATTTGACTTCTTTTTGAGAAGTTTGGAATCATCTAGACATACCCTGCTTCATTTAACAGCTATTTATTGAGCCCCTGCCTGTGCCAAGCATCCTCTTGAGGATGACCTCAGGGTCGTGAGATTAATTCAAACCCTGCTTCCATCTGGAACCATTTTTGGTGAGAGGACATTGTGGGTCCAAATTATCTAGTATTTGTGAAACACTTTCCATGTATCTAGTAAAACTGCACCTTTGTATCACTCACCAGTGATACCAGGTCGCTGTCCTTGAGAAACTCAGTACCTTACTAGGAAAACAAAACTTCCATGTGAAGCAGTTAGAGCATCATCTAGATCAGGATGGAGTCGAGTGCTAAATTGTGTGAGACAGAAAACAAGTTTGGTTCTTACAGGTTTCTTGAGGCTGTGAACCAACACGATCTCTGAAAAAGGTGTCTGCATGGAAACCATTGGAACATTCCTGGGTAGTGGGACGTTTGTCCTCCCTTGCATTTGATGCCTTCTTCTGTCCTTTCTGATGGCAGCAACTTAATGGTCTCTGAGTTCAGGATGGTCAGGGCTGCGCTGCTGTGGTAAGGGGTATAGCAGAGATAGAATACATTCTCTTACCAAGGAAATGATTTTCTCACTAGAAAGAAACACTGTACATAGGAAATTCTCTTTGCATCTTAAAAATGGGTACAAATAAATGAGAGATAGCAACAGGCCTTTTCTAGGCCCTCCTGAATGCCAAGGCACCAGCACCATTTGCTTCGGCTCTTAAGCCAGCTCTTGGTCTGCTGACTGCTGGGCAGGAGAAATGTCCTCCCAGCCCTCCAGTGAGCTTGAGGGGTGTAAATTATTTATGATTATTTTTCTGATTTCACAGAGTAGAATTTTTCTTAACTCCCAGACATGCTAGTGAGTTTGACAGTTTTGGTTTTTGCAGACAGGTTATGAACTTTGTCCCCTTTTCTTCCTTACACTCAAACTTGTGAAGATTTATAACATGGATGTTACCTGGATTTTGTAAATCTTCAGGATATCCTGTTTCATTGACTTGGTGACAGCATTGATTGAAACCCACACCCAAATCAAAGATTTTTAAAATGTGAAAAAAAAAAAAAAGTAACTCAAGTTGTTCATAACCTTATTCTCCCAGGCTTAGAACAGGTACTGGTATTTTCCTGGGGCTTTCTGCATGGGTAGCCCCCTAGTCTCACCCTAACATATCCGACGTGGGGTGGTATAAAGAGAGATTCGTTTTCTGTGCTGCTTTCCCCTATGTTCTGTAATTGGAAGATAGAAATTACAGACTTGAAGTCTCAGAACCTATTTCTGTGGTAATTAGACCTTTTCCCTTTAGGCTGGTCCTGTCTCCATTAGATTCATTCTGTTGGTTGTGACCAAGGGAAACTAGGTGGTTTTTCTCAACTCTTACCTCACGCCTCTTGGAATCAGTACCTGGCTAAAACATTGAAGTTTCCTAAATAGAATAGAGCTCTTGCTCTGTTTTCTAAGCCAGATGCCTAAAAATGCATTTCTTTATTTTCCTCCACCATCACCTGTTACATTCATCAGGGTATTGATTATAGATCCTTTTTTTCGGTAAGGCAGATGTGTTCCTTGGTTACTTAAGTGCTCTGTTTTGATTTTGTTCCACAGGAAGGTGGAGGACCTTCAGTTCCGGGTTGAGGAAGAATCCATCACAAAAGGCGATCTTGAGGTAAAACTCATCCAACGCTCTACAGCTTTTATGGATACTAGTATTCACAAATATGGATGAGATCACTGGCCAGAACAAGCAGCAGAGGGAATGGAGGGAGCCCCAGGCTTGGGTCGGGCGGGGCTGTGGGCGTGGCTACAGCTCAGGTGCCCAAGTGGGTCTTTGGACCTGGCACTCTGCTGTCCCGACTCCAGTGTCCCAGTCACATTTTTACTACTCTTTTCTTGCACTTCAAAATTCAAAACCTTGAATTGGAGTTAATCAAGTCATAAATCTGGCAGTGTGTCCAGGTGAGACTCTAGATGTTCCTCTGATGATCAGAAATGGCATTGTAAGGAGCATTTTTAACTTCATCAAAGTAGTCCCCAAAAAAGTTTTGTGCTTTATCTCAGCTTTGCTTTTCAGTTGAGCAGGATCGATTTTTTATAACCTTGTAAAAGGAATAAATACTTGTTCTAGTAATTGATTTTTTAAAGTGATTACCTGAAGAAAAAACAAGAGCGATTTCTTATTTCAGCTTCTTTAATTTCTGTGGCGTATTTTATATTCACAGAGATTTCTGTCAGCATCAAGTTTCTCATCTTTTAACAATTACTCATATTAGTTTTTTAATTCGATGCCAGATTTACATGATTTTGATGATTTTTAAACCACTGCTAGATATATGACAAATACGAATTATGAAATTATTCAAATTTTGCAAATTTTTGGTATTTTAATCTGTAATATTTTAGTAAAACTTGCACTTGTCTGTGCAGTTCCCAGAATATACATTTTTGCTGCTGTTACAAGTTCAGAGCCTATTGGCAGCCCACACCATGATTCCATTCCAGGGGCCCTTCCACATAGGAACTCTGATTCCTTTGGAAATTGTCTTTATTATTGACAAGGAGGAAGGAAGACATTCTCCGAGTTCTAGTTTTATGAGGCCCGGAATTTAGTGGATTATTCATAATTCGGTAGTTACTCTCTTTGCTCATTTCATATACGGTCACATCCCTTTAGTTGACTTTCGTGTTGTTCTCATCCATCTAAAAACACCCCGAAGTCTCATTAGAAGTTTCATATCCCTCATGTGAGACACAGCTGAGGGTGTGCTGGGGCGGGGCAAGGCTGAGGGTGTGCTGGGGGGGGGAAGGGTGGGGGGTGTGCTGGGGCGGGGCAAGGCTGAGGGTGTGCTGGGGCGGGGCAAGCGAGATCTTCCCATCAGCACCAGGCCGGCATAGGCTCTGGTAAACTCACTTGAAATTCATCAGAGTTGTTTTGAAACCCTCACCACATAATCAGAACTTTAGTGGAATCTCTCCTTTTGTTGTTGTTTAATTTTTTTATTTTTTTACTGATAGCAAAAGAGCCAGATTTCTGAAGATCCTGAGAATGTAAGAGGGCACTTAACTGTGTGGAGATTTCCCTTGTTAACACAGATTGATGACAGATTAAAATGCTTATTGATATACTCAAATACTAACTGCATCATCTGACCTGAGACATTGACCTTAATATTTCTGTGCATGTGGCTTTCAGAGCAGTTAAATTTGTATCCTGAAGAAATTGTATGTAATGATTAAGCTATGTAAATCCATTTAATGCATAAGCAAATGTTTGCTTTATAAAGAGTTTCGCCAGAAAGAGAAAAAAAAAGGATTTTGTTTAGGGGCCTGGCCCTTCTTCACTTAACTCATAATGTGTTTTCATTTTAATAGAATCATTCTAAAAGAGAGGATAGCTAACTGAAACCTAAAACACATAAGATGAAGGAATTAGAGAAATTCTGCGGCAGTTTACCCAAGTGGTCTAATTTTGTTCCCGTGAGAGAGAAGGGCCTTCTGAGGGCGACTGCCTTTTTGTGAGCTCCCCCTGCTGGCCAGTGCCTGCCGGTGCAGGTGACAAGAAGCTCAAGCGTCCACGTGTTGTGGCTACAGGATTTTCCCGAGTTGGTGAAACTAGAAACGGGCATTGTTCAGTGAAGACGCCATGTGCTTTAAATTTATTATTATCGAAGTGAGATTTTTCTAGTAGCCGTGCTACCAGCAATGTAGGTGTTTCTTTTCCCTCCTCCCTCTGATGAAGATCACACACCCAACTCAGATCTCACCTAAAGAGCCTCCGAAGCAGGACTTCCTGTGGCACCCGGCCGGCTGTGAGGCCAGCTGAAAGAACCTCACAACTTTTGGCTTTGTTTTACCACCGTAAGAGAGTAAAACTAAAACAAAGGTTTTCCTTCCTACCACCTCCTGGCAGCCGAAATAGCTTAAGGCCGAACTTTTAAAAAGCCTCCGTTCTGAAGGTTTCCTTTTTGTGACGCTACTTCAGTGATCTGGGTCTCTTCTCTCCTCCCAAAACAGGCTCCCGCTGCATCCGGTGTCAGTCTGCATGGGGCCTCCCTCCTGCCTTTCTTGTGCGCTTCTCGCAGAGCCTTTGCTTTCCCTCTCAGTCCCTGTTGCAGGACTTCCCTCTTGGGATGCTCTGTCTTATTGTGAGAAAGGAGTCCTTTTAGAAGGAGGGTTGTCCTGTCCAGTGTAACGTTTTTACCACACACCGAGGCATGGAAGCTGATCGCTCAGCCAGCTGTCGCGTCCCAGATGGTTTGTATGCGTACCGGCCCCAAGGAGGTATTGCAGTCATCTGGGAGATCGCGGAATAGGAAGAAGATCACATTCGTGGATGTTTGCTTTTTATCTGGAAGGAGTGACCTTTCACCCAGAGGACACTGAACTCAGTGTCAGGAGGTGAAGGAAGGTTCTGTTGCCTTTTGCTTTTTACTCTAAGTTTTGGATTTCAGTTCTTGAGGCTGTGACCCCAATTATGTAGATCTGGGTTAGATTCTTTTCTTCTAAAAGCAGGTAAATTGAACAACTTCTTTCTAAGGCACATCTGGACCAAGGGGACTGTCCAGACAGTTAGGTTTTGAATTTTATTTCATTATTTCTGTTGAGTGTATAGAGCTGAAGCAGATGAAGAAATTAAAAAAAAAAAATTTTTTTTTTGTTCACCTTTCAAATATTCCACAATGGTTTATACCTGGTTCACAAGCACACCAAGCACTTTTATGTGTTGAAATCCCTAGAGGACCATCGGAGTCAGTAAAAGATGTTTATAACGTAACATGATCCACCCTCTACTTAAGTTCTGCACACCTTCTGTTACTTTATTTAGAGTTTGTTGTCATTTTTGCGTTGCCCATAATTGTCCAGACACAGATCTGACCAGTTAGAACCACAAAATATTTAAATTAATGTAAGTGACTAGAAGCTGCCGGGAGCAGTGCTGTCCCTAGGTTTTGTCACTTGGGTCTGCAGATAACCTCTTGGGTGGGGGAGGTGGGTGGGGGGAAAGAGGTATGTTCAAACTGGTATGTAGATTATTTCCCATTGGTTAAGACTGTGCTGTTACAAAGAGATTGCCTTCTGGGTTCTCCGTCACATTACATCTAAGTTAAATGATGATGGGGAGTCTCTGAAGGTTTGAGACAGTTAGGATCTTCCCAGCTCTTTTTGCATGGAGTTCAAACTCAGGCCTTTGTGCTGAGTCACCCATTTCTCACTCCTGAGCTGATAATGACGTCATCCTAAGATGGAGAAGATGAGCCCTTTACCAGCTCCCAACTTCTCTCCTGATCTGAGTCTGAGATGGAGGCGGTCAAACGGAATTATTACTTTGTTTTCCTCCTGTAAGTGTGACTCCATCCTTTTTTTCCTTGGTGACACATAGTTTTTGGAAAACCCACTGTTGGAAGGAAACTAGGGGACTGGGAAACGTTGCTAAGAATGCCAGACCCTTTGCACTCATCTCAGCAAAGGCCGCTGGTGTGATTTTCTCAGCTCTAGTGTCTGGATTCCCTTCATTAGGCTTAACGCTTCATGCTTGTTCACATCAAATTGTACACCAAAGCGCTGGGATCTGCCCTAGGGACCTACTGAACACTTGTAAGACTTATGAGCTTGTGTTTGCCATATTTAGAGGATAGCAGTGGTCATTTTGAGGGTCAATTTACTTGTTAAAGTCACTGAGTCAGTTACATACACAGTAATGTCAAATAGCTGTTGTGGGGAGGGGGAAAATGATAGTTTAGAGGAATATTAACGATTCTAATTTGTGCTGATCAACCTCACTTATCAATATAACTTATATTTGGCTGCACGCGTCTGACACTGCTCATCCTGCCTCATGTGTTTCCACTTGTGTCTTTCTGAGTAGACTAGCTTGCGTCCCCCGCCCACCTCATCCTTTCATCCGGTAGTGTTCATCCGCACCCCCAGCCTCCCCATCTCAGCCCATCCTCTGCCCTTTGCCATTTCCCTTTGCGTTCATCCTCTGGCGGAAGGTACTGGTGGCTCAGCCTGCATGCCGCTCTCTCTCCTCTTGTGCTGGCATGTCATGGTGGCACTGTTGTGTTCTCTTCCTCTTCCTTTTTACTAACAGACGCAGACCAAACTGGAGCATGCCCGCATTAAGGAGCTTGAACAGAGCCTGCTCTTTGAAAAGACCAAAGCTGACAAACTCCAGAGGGAGTTAGAAGACACTAGGGTAATGGTTTTCACTGTTTAAATGAAGCAGACCCGTGTTTGGGAATGGTGACGCCTCGGGGGACGTGCCGTGCAGTTGGCCTGAGCCTTGACCCAGTGGTTCTACCTGAGTTTGGTCTTGGTGCCGTTCAGGTGCTCATGAGTGTCGACGGATGGCTAGGTGCAGGTGTTTCATATGCAGTCTTGTCCAAGGTAAAGACTCATCATTCCTTTGGTTAACTCAACCAAAATCAAGATCAGAAACTCTACACTGTAGGTGGACTGCATGGACACCCACAGCCACAGCTGAGGCTCTTGGTGTTAATTCCTCAAAACACGTTTCTCCAGTCCGCCGTGGGCAGCCGGTTGTCCTCTGGTTCCCATCTTCCCAGGGGCAGGGTTTTCTGAAGAATTTTTTTTATTGTTGTTTGACTTCACCTCTCTTTTCCTGCCTTCTTCCCTGACCTGTTGGGGAAATCGAAACACTGGCTCTTTTGAATGAGAGTTGAGGACTTTCATCCCAGTGACCCTTTTTTCTTGATACCTGATCTGTCTTTGCATTTCCCTCCTTTCTGTCACCAGTAGCTGAAAGCCTCGGCAGTCAGGAGGGAAAAGTGTGCTGAGAATAGAAGGGCTTCCTGCAACCCCAGCTCGCTGTCCTTGGCCCTCGGAGCCAATGCGTAGGCCACGTGTTCACTTACTTATGTATTAAAGCACCTGGGTAGTGCTTACTTGGTGCCCGGCACTGTTCTGACCACCACACCAGTATCACCTTCTTTGATCTCACCTCAACCCCGAGGCGGGTGGTGGCATTGCCCCATTTTACAGATGAGGATGCTAAGGGATGGAGAGGTTAAATAATTTGCCCAAGGTTACACATCTGATAGTAGTAGTGGAGCCAGGATTTGTATCTAGAACATTTGGCCCCAGAGTCTGTGCTCTTGACCCCCACAGGATGGAGTCTGTCTGTTACAGAGGTAGTTCTGTGCTGAAAAATTTAATAAATAATCTGAGTCATTAACATACAAGAGGACATGTGTGTATATATACACCTTTTAAATCACAAATTTGACTGTCAGTGGCTAAATTGCCCAGATCCTTAACTATAAAATTTTAAAAATTACTGTCTCTGATCAAATTTGGTATCCTGATTTTTTCTTTTGAATTATTAGTATTTGTAGAAATTTCTTTTATTGAGAAATCATTGACTGATCTAAAAATCTAGAAAATTGAGTAATTTTTCTTCTCTAAATCATAAGCTTTTATTTTTTAAGAGGAGAGAAAATGTTCTCAGTTGGCCTCAAAAGTAAAGGTATCTCCTGTGTATTTGGTGGAAAAAATCCTGGTAGTTTGGTGATGTTTCTTTGTTACCTGTGAGCCAAAGACTTGATCTGGGAAATATAAGGGACTGATGATAAGATTGGGCTCCTTTAGTGGAAATGGCTATTGAAGCAAGGAAATATATCTCCTTTTTTTTTTTTTTTTTTTTAAACCTCTGAACCCCTTTTTTTTATTTTTTTCAGAAAAAAATTTGGAGGGTTCCCCCCCCCCCCACCCCGCCCCATGGTTAAGGAGGCATCATTTACAGCTGGTTTATCCAACTACTCCAGATTCAAGCTGTTTTCTTTCTATAAGAAGTCATGCCTTTTGTTTGATCCTCACTCTTGCTTGGGCCAAGTGTGAAACCAGCCAATGAGCCACTTGAGTTTCCTATTGCCTACCTTTTAGGAAGTGCTTTAGAATTCCCCTGAGCCAGTACGTCCAGTTTATGAGCAGGGTGTTTGCTGCCGCGTGGAGAAAGTCGCAAGAATAAGAAATGATACCTGACTTTTATGGCCTCACCCTGGTGGGAGAGGCAGACACATAGCTTTGCTCGAGGGCAGACTTTGGGAAGTAAAACAAAAAAACGGAAGAGCTATGGAAATGCTACAGTGTAATCATGCTGTTCTTTTTTCCACCTGTTTTTTACTTGACATTGACTAATAAAGAACTCTTGTCCTATTGGATTTATTTATGTTCCAGACCTTGTAGCATTGGGGTTCATTAATGTTTTATACCTTACTTTGTGGCAACAAACTCTTGGACACCCCACCCCCTGCCCCAGAAAAAAGTACATAAACATCTTTAACTTGGAGCATCTCTAACGCTGAAGCACACCAATTACAGTCGGCTCTGAAATAGTTTAATGACTTCCTCCTGCAGTTTCAGAGACCCGATTGCTTTCTTTTCCTAGCCTTTTGTGGACATGGTAGTGTTTGTCCATATCACAGCCTGTAGGTGGACAGAGGAAGCGAAGGAAACACATCCATCACTTTCTGTCCCAGTAAAGGCAGTGAGGGAGAGGAGCCTTCAACCTGGAGGAGTTTTGATCCTTGAAATTTGTTTTTAAATCATTCACATTCCCTTTTCTTTCCCAGGTTAGTCCAATAATTCACTTTTATGCCTGAAGCGACCGATCCCCACATATTTTGTGTCCTACACTGACTGGCTAACAGGTATCAGAGGGAAATCATTTCTTAAGAATAAAAGGACACCGGTTAAGAAAGTGTTTTTCCTAGTCCTGGAGTGTTTAAAAAAAGCAGATTCCTGGGTGCTCTCACAGAGCTCAAATAGAATCAAAACATCCAGTGGGAGTAAGTGGGAACCTGCCTTTTAGACTTCATCCCAGGAGATTGATCTGCATAATAAAGTCTGAGAACCACTGGGTTAGGGGAACAAGATAATGTACGTTAAAATGCCAATAGAATTATAAAATCTAAAAGGCGGGACTCTCTAAAGATTCATATATATAACTGCAGGTAAGTAATTGTTCTTATTTTGTCTTTCTAACAAAAGGTTAGTAAATTATTTTTTCATTATCCAGCTAAAGCTTTTATTCTACAGCTGATTCATTGAAACGTTTGATAGGTAATTTCACACCTTTTATACCAGTGATAGGCCACAGAAGTATAATACCAACCACATATATATAATTGAAAATTCTCTGCCACCCACATTAACATACTTTTTTAGTAGATTAAAAAAAAAACAGGTAAAATTAATAATATATTTGATTTAAGCCAGTTTATCCAGAGTAATACCATTTCATCATGTAATCAGTATAAAAATTAACAAGATATTTTATTTTTTTTTTCCCCCTAAGTCTTCAAAATCTGTCTATGTTACCCTTACAGCATCTGTCACATTTCTGGTGCTCTGTAGCCATGTGTACTATAATACCAGGTAGCACAGTTCTTTAAAATCACCTGCATTAAATAAGTGAGCATTTACACATGCCGGGTAAAGCAGAGGAGGGAAAAACCAAGTAAAATGAGGAGGCTTCTGTCTTCCCTCAAGCCTCCCCTCAGCTGGACATACCTGAGAACTTTGAAAGCTGTTCTTTCTGTTAACTTACTATCAGTTGATGGGCACTTCTCTAAGTTTCTTTAGAGGAGAAAGAAATAATTCTGGAATAAGTTAAATTCCATCTCAGTTTTCGATTCCTGGAGCATCTCAGGATGGTGGAAGTTTGCCAAAGATGATGACTTTGGAGTTCTCAGAATTGGGCTTCCTCCATGATGGCAGTTAGAGGTGGGTGAGCCTGCAGGCGTTCGCAGTAGCTCGACGGCTGCCTGAGGTGGGGGAGTTATTAAAGATCTTCAAGGTTAAAGAAAATCGTCAGTGATTGTTTATTTACCTGATTTGTTTTTCTTTGGACTGCGGTTACTAGGTGGCTACAGTGTCGGAAAAGTCCCGTATAATGGAACTAGAAAAAGACCTAGCATTGAGAGCACAGGAGGTAGCTGAACTGCGGAGGAGGCTAGAGTCCCATAAACCTGCTGGGGATGTTGACATGTCACTCTCCTTTTTGCAAGAGATAAGCTCTTTGCAAGAAAAATTAGAAGCCGCCCATACTGACCACCAGAGAGAAATCGCTTCTCTGAAGGAGCAGTTTGGAGCCCGTGAAGAAACACATCAGAAGGAGATAAAGGCTCTTCAGGCTGCCACAGAGAAGCTTTCCAAAGAGAACGAGTCATTGAAAAGCAAGCTTGATCATGCCAACAAGGAGAACTCCGATGTGATAGCCCTGTGGAAGTCCAAGCTGGAGACGGCCATCGCATCCCACCAGCAGGCAATGGAGGAGCTGAAAGTGTCCTTCAGTAAGGGGGTCGGGACAGAGACGGCAGAGTTTGCAGAGTTAAAAACACAGATAGAGAAGATGAGACTAGATTACCAGCACGAAATAGAAACTCTGCAGAACAAACAAGACTCTGAAAGGTCTGCTCACGCTAAAGAGATAGAAGCCCTCAGAGGTAAGCTGATGGCGGTCATTACAGAAAAGGAGAGCAGCCTGGAAGCTGTCAAGGCGAAACTGGACAAAGTGGAAGACCAGCATCTAGTAGAAATGGAGGACACCTTAAACAAACTGCAGGAAGCTGAAATAAAGGTAAAGGAGCTAGAGATACTACAAGCCAAATGCAGTGAGCAAACCAAGGTTATTGATAATTTTACATCGCAGCTCAAGGCTACTGAAGAAAAGCTCTTGGATCTCGATGCACTTCAGAAAGCCAGTTCCGAAGGTAAATCGGAAATCGAGAAACTTAGACAGCAGCTTGAGGCAGCTGAGAAACAGATTAAAAATTTAGAGATTGAAAAGAATACTGAGAGTGGCAAGGTTTGTATTGGCGTCTTCATCCTTTTATTTTGTCAGTCTCACTTTGCGTTGTGTGTCACTTCTGAGTGGAGCTCATTCATCTTCCGAATTCCCGATTTACTTACAGCAGATTGCCTGGTGCTCGTAGATTTCCTGGTTGCGTACAGTGTCCTCTGAGTATCTTGAGCATGGTTTCATTTGAGGAGATTAGAGAAAATAATAGCCCGACTAGGTTAACTTATTTTGGTTTCCCAGTATCTGGGTACTCTATGACTTTGTCTCTCGGGACATGCTCTGTGATCTGTTTAAGCTTGGTTCTAGTCTGTAATTTCTTTTTAAAGATTTATTTATTTGAGAGAGAGAGAGTATGAGTGCGCATGCACAGGAGAGAGGGCAGAGGGAGAGGGAGAGAATCTCAAGCAGCCTCCCCGCTGAGCTCCATCCCACAACCCCGAGATCATGACCTGGGCCGAAATCCAGACTCGGATGCTCAACCGACTGAGCTACCCACCTGCCCCTGTAATCTCTTTTAAAATCGAGAACTCAGCTAAGATGATAGTATTAAGGTAAACGAAGGAACAGACAAGAAAGAAGCTTAATGATTACCTCCTCCTCCTTTTCCATTTACACCATTGTCCCATCCGTACGCTTGTATACAAACACTGTGGACGCTGAGTACCACGTGACTGTTGTAAATTAACACGCGGTGATAAATAATACAGCGGAATAAGGTTAAGAGCCTGGAGCCCTTTGCATCGCCGCTTCTGTCCCATTGGAGGGCTTTTCCTATGCTGCAGTGAGGACGGGTTCTATTCCCTGCCCTTTTTGAGGAAAGACGGGCAAGTATGCTTTTGGTCAAGGCATAGGAAATTGCATGAAACATTTGCCAGCTACATCCCTTTCTAATTAGCCTTGTCAAATGTCGTCTTCATCTTTAAGGACTGTTTGAGGAATGAATGGTCCCAGTCCTCCTGCCACTAATGGGGGTGCTGGTGCTGATGCGGAATGTTCTGAGGTTTTTCTGGGAGAAGCTGCTTTGGCAAAGTATTGTAAGGTTAGATGGGGGAAGTGTGAGGACAGACTGAAAAATCGCTAAGTAACCTCAGTTGAAGATGACAAGCTAATTACAGGAAGTTTTTCTCTGTCTCCTCACTTGGATCCGAAATAACAGCCAAATCACAAAAATTAATTAGTAGAGAATATGTAGCTAAAAAAAGTTCGTCAACTTTTTTTTTTTTACATCAAGATTTAATGAAAACCAATTTCTGATTACTGTTCAGTGCATTTTAAAATTTATTTTTTTTAAATGTTGAACTACTTTAAGCACATACAAATATAGAGGAAATAACACAGGCCACATGGCTCCATTCTTCCTGCTTGATGGCCTTTAAAGTCCAGAAAATGAAGTTGCTTAACTTACCCATTTAGAAAGTAAGCATCTGCACTTTCTGCTTTAGATCATGCTGATATTCCAGATTTTGGTATAGAAAAATACTCTTTTTGACTATTTTAAATAGTTATTAGATTGTACTATCTAGAACTGATTGTGGACAGCCATTGGCTTCTTAGAATTAACAAAAAACAAACAAAAAAGACAGTTTTGTTTTGTCTTTTTTACCCATGCCTTTATTCCTTTCAGTTTTATTTGGTGGTTTTTGTTTCTCATATGTTTTTTTGTTTGTTTTATTTTTTGTTTCTCATTCATTCTTTTTTGTTTCCTTGTGTTGGTTTGCTTCTGCACCGTGTAACTCTGTACGGTAGGCTAGTAGCATTACCAGGGAGCTGCAGGGGAAAGAGCTAACACTCAATAGCCTTCAGGAAAACTTGAGTGAAGTCAGTCAAGTGAAAGAGGCTTTGGAAAAAGAACTTCAGATTTTGGTAAGTACCTCTTGGGAATTGGACTCTCAGGGTTTCTGGCCATTTGAATGGTTCCTGGTTTAAAAACAAAAATCTCCATAAAGAAAGAAGCATTGCACCTCTTTCCCTTTCTCTTTCAAAGTATTGATTTAAGTTGAGTGTATCAGTCATTGGCTGATAAATACCTTGAAGGGAATGGGATCAAACCCAAACCAGCAATAAAGGTAGGTATTACCTTTTCCTTTTCTAAAACTATCCTTTGCCTGGTAAATGCACTGCTTTGGAATATGATTGGTTAGTTTTGCTAAACACAGGGACCTTCCCAGTTACACACCCAGCACATTGGGGCTTCATTTGTAATGAGGGTGAGGCTGTGCCTTCTGCCTCCTTGTGACAGCAAGCTGGGGAGAGCTGTGTGGGGCCATCAGCACCCCGATCGGCACCCCATTAGTACGGCACAGCGCCGTCTAACCCAGCGAAGTCTGGGATCGTTTCTTCCAGCTTGGTTTATTCCATCTCAGCAAAATACATTTCTTTTCACATACAGCCTCTTGCCTTAATCGCAAGTCGTAAGACATTTTTTCCTTACCTTTTCTCAACTGTTCTCCCTTCTTCCTGCATCAGAAACAGAACTTAGTCAAGGCTGACAACCATAAGCACACGGCACGGGAAAGGAGAATCGTAGGCTTATGGAGAAACTGGGAAAGAGAAACATGAGTTAGGAGGGGACACTTGTCTTAGATCCTTCATATACACTCTTCTTTCCCGCTTATTAAACTTCTGCGCTAGTACCAGAGGTGAATGAATGTTTGCTTTTTTTTTTAAATGCCAGTATTATGAATTTCTACTTTTTTCAAATGTCAAATGTATAGCTGCACTGTTCATTATTGTAGGTACTGTCCACATACGACTATATAAATTTAAATGAATTAAAATTAAATAAAATATAAAATTCAGTTCTTCAGTTGTACTAGCCACACTGTAAGTGCTTAAAAGCCGCATGTGGGCTAGTGGCTACCATACTGAACAGCACAGGATAGACTGTTTCCATCATGATGGATGGTTCTGTTGGGCAGTTTTGATATACAGTATTTTAGCTACATTTTGAGAGCAAGTTGGCACGGGAATCATGATTTTCTAATATGATGTCCTTTAAAAAAAAATGTGTTTTGAGTTCCATACTATTTCTCTGGCCTTGCCTCCCCCACCCCTCAAACTTTGAGGATGCTTTACTTTTCTTGTAAATTAGCATACCCTCTGTGTATTCTGAAGAGAAAATTTGCCATCTAAGTCTGGCTTTGAGAATAACACGGGGACAACCTTTGGGCTTTGGTGGACTTGTGTTGCTTGTATGCCCATTTTTTTTCATGATCCTAAATAGTTAGAAATAGTCATTGAAAATTTTTCTTGGTGTGTCCAGCTCAAAATTCATCTCAGGAAGACCAGGAGAGCATTTTATTTTATTTTGTTATTTTTTTAAATTTACTGTCATGTTTAGAAAAGAGTAGGTGAGGGGTGGGCCTTTTTGGTTTAAGAAGTAGTTGATACAGTTTCAAGATATTAGGCTCTGATTACTTTCAGATAGAAAACATTGCAGAATTCTGACCATTGTCACAGGCCGACTTCTGAAGAGGAGTTCCGCTACTTGAGGGTGGCGACATGAAAAAAAAAACCATACATACGTAGCACATGTATACACAAGCACATATGTATGCACGTTCACGCACATGTACAGATGTACATGCATGCCTGGGAAAGGACATAGATGTAAACCCTGTTCCCCTGTGTCAAGTACATGCACAGTATACATATGGTAGTACTTGGTGTCTACATGTTTTAAGTATAAGTTTTAATGAGACAAAATCAGTCACAAAAAGTAGATAGTATTGAAGTTATAACTGATTGAAACTTTTTATTTCTATAATTTGATATCTTTCTATTCTGAATATCCCATTCTTAATTTTAGAAAGAAAAGTTTGCTAATGCTTCGGAGGAGGCGGTCTCTATTCAGAGAAGCATGCAAGGTACGTCTTACTAAGTATGGCTTTAGAGAGTGTCAGGTGCTCAAGCTGGAGCTGGCCTCTGGAGTACAGGGAATAGATTCTCCTATAGTCTGATGTCATGCTTCTGGAAGCTTCTGCAGCACACAGTAATGCCAGAGTGCATTGGCTTCCTGAAGCCTCAGACTCCCATCTGTGACTAAAAGCTTGTTCCATGTAAAAATTTAAGTATCCTTGAGAAAAATATTATCTTACTTAATCTTTAGTCATTGATAGCTTTTTTGAGTTTTAGCTGGAAATAGGAAAGAGAGGCCTGGAAAGGGATGCCTGGTGCCTGTTTAATCCACAGATGTGGGGAGGCAAAAAGAGATGCATGCTTGCTTCTCTAGGTCAGTACACAGTGGTTTGAAGTTGTAATGGGACTTTTTAGTATTTCTATCCTCTCAAATCCCAAGCATGTGATTTGATTTGGTTGTAAGACTGCCAACCTCTAGATGGCTTATTAAGTATGAAATATATTAAACTTTTACCTTTATCCCCAATAGAAACTGTAAATAAATTACACCAGAAGGAGGAACAGTTTAACGCACTGTCTGCTGAATTGGAGAAGTTGAGAGAAAATTTAACAGGTAAGATGTCTCTGCTTACTAAGCACTGAATACGGTAGGTTTCCTAGGATTTGAGATAACTGTAATACGTTACAGTAACATCTATTCAGGGGTCACTTCTTCACTCGTTAGTATGGTATAATGCGATAAAATACTTGCTTGAGGTCTGTAACCTCCACAAATCCTCTCTGCCCTGTTTTCAAACAAGTCAGAATCCCCCACACATCACCACTCCTCCCACTGTCCTTGATTCAAGCCAACCATCATCTTTCACTTGAGCTGCTGTAACAGCTGGCCCCCTGCTCTGCCTGCTTTTGCTCTCATCTCCTTTAGTCCATGTGCAGCACAGCATCCAGAGCCATCCTTCTGCTAAGTCAGGTCATGTCACTTTTCTGCTCGAGATCACCCAGTGGCTCCCATCTCACTCAGAGTAAAAACTGCAGTCTTACCAATGTCAAGCCCTGTTACTTCTCTGTTGGCCTCTCGTACTACCCTTCCCCTTGTTCATTCTACTCCAACCATATTGGCTTTGTTGGTAATACCTGCAAGTCAAGCATTTTTGTGCCTCAGGGCCTTTGCACTTGCTTTCCCTAAGTTCCTTCAGGTCTTAAATGTCACCATTCAGAGAGGCCCTGTCTAGATTTTAGCCTCCCCAACTCCTTGGTTCCTTTCTCTGCTTGTATTTTTTCCCTCTAGCAATCAACACTATTTTTATACTGTTTGCGTTTTTTTTTTTAATCTTGTTTATTGTCCGTTGTCTTGGCTAGAATATGATTTTCATGAGGGCAGGGATTGCTTTATGCAAATATTCCCAGAGCAAACCTTGGAGTATAGGATGCAGTCAATAAACTTGTTGACTAACACTACGGTGCTATTTTTTTTCTCTATATATTCAGATATGGAGGCAAAATTTAGAGAGAGAGATGAAAGAGAAGAGCAGTTGATAAAGGCGAAAGAAAAGTTGGAGAACGACATTGCAGAAATAATGAAGATGTCTGGAGATAACTCTTCTCAGCTGACAAAAATGAATGACGAGTTACGTCTGAAAGAAAGGTGTGTGTGAATGGTTATAAGGGCGCCTGACTTAGGTTCGTCTCTGAAGTGGGGTCTTGGAGGGAGGGGGGACAAAATTCAGGATTGTTCTGTTTTAAAGTTTCCTGTCGCTCTTCCTTTTTCTTACCACATGAGTGTACCCTTAAATCAGCTACGGAACCTTCTAAGTAATACAGTATTGTAGAGTTTTTGATGGCTTGTAAAGACAAGGCAGTAGTTTACCACGTGCAGGAACATCTTTCACGGGCAGCCTGTTTCAGTGTAATGAAGGGTAACCCATATTACAGGCTAACTAGGTATGTGCCCTGCACTCTGCAGACAGCTCTAGTAGAGTATGTTTTCTGATTTTCATAATAATCCTGTGAGGTGAGTGTATTCTTGTTCCCATCTTGAAGAGAAAGAAATTGAGGCTTTACAAGGTGAAGTGCCTTGCCTGCAGTTTTGGGCCTGGGCGGGCTGGTCCCAGAGCCCTCGGCTGCTTGTCAGCACTACCTTGTAGGCCCTCCGCGCTCCAGCTTCCGTCTCCACCTTCCTTCCTGTCTTTATTCTGAGGCTGTTGTTGCTTTGATCATTCTTTTCTTTTAATAGCTGCCAGATAAAAGTCAAATGTTTTATTTCATAAGGCAGAAACTTTCAGAGGACATTTTAGGTCTGTGAGACCCATGATTCTGGAAGTGTGACTAGTTGGCAGTTAGGTTTACATCTGGCCATGCACCCCCATGGTTCAGCGTGGTGGTGGGCGGGGGGTGGCGACTGGGCTTGGGTTGGCCACCTGTGGTCATACTTGCTGTGACGGGGGGAGCTACCCAGGTGCCCTGGGGATCTCCAGCTCTGTGGGTGTCGGACAGGTGCCCGACCCAGAGGGACCATCCAGGTTTCCCTCCTCCACTCTCGGAGTCCTCTGATAGCCCGTTCTGTTGTGTCCCACGTCTTCTGTACGTCCTGTTGAACCACATTGGTATCACGAAGCTAGATCTTCAGGTTATCACTTGTCATTTTATATCTTGTGTTCTCAAGGGGCACTAGAATGAGTTTTTGATAATTTCGTCTGCTAAAATTTTTTGAAACTAATTCATTTCCTCATCTGTTTACTTTTCATTCATTTTTCCTTACTGATCTATTGACATAAAATAATAAACCTTCACAATTACAGTAGTTGTCACTCTAAATAATGTATTTATAACTGTCTCAATTGTTAAACTTAGTTTTCAAGGTAAGTCAGGCCTTTTTTGTTGTTGTTGTTTATTTCAGATGTTAATTACTCGTAACTTATAATCATTAATACAATTATGAATAGTATCTGTCTAAGTATAACTGGAATTTAAAGCATTCTTTTTGAAAACTCTGGCATTTTGTTTGAACCTTGTTCTAGAAATGTAGAAGAATTACAGCTAAAACTTACAAAGGCTAATGAAAACGCAAGCTTTCTGCAGAAGAGTATTGGGGAGGTCACTCTCCAGGCAGAACAGAGCCAGCAGGAAGCAGCTAAAAAGCATGAGGAGGAAAAGAAAGAGCTGCTGAGGAAGTTGTTGGACCTGGTAAGGAGAGAGTGTATGGAACGAAGTGCTGGCAAGGAAGGCGAGGGCGGTGCAGATATGGCTGGGTGACTTACTGCTTCCCTCGGGGTTTCTGCAGGAAAAAAAGATGGAAATGAGCCACAACCAGTGCCAGGATCTGAAGGCCAGGTTCGAGGAAGCCAGTTGTGAGACAAAGGCGAAGCATGAAGCTGTCCTGCAGAGCTTGCAGAAGATGCTGTCGGACACGGAGCAGAGGCTGAAGGCCGCGCAGGAGGAGAACAGCGACTTGATGCAGGAGATGGCGGAACTGAAAAAGCAAGCCGACAAAGCCAGAGTATGTTCTGGGAGAGGGTCATGTTGCTGCGTGGCATCACGGCCGCAGTGGGGCATGTAAAGCGGCAGCAGATGGGATGGGTTGCACCGACCTTTACAGATAGATACTAACCTCCGAGCACATGGCAGGATGGCGAATTACATTTTCCTGGCTTCCGGTGCTTTCTGCTAGCTGCTGCCCCTGCTCAGGGGTGGCTACCGTCCGGGTCTTCCCTGAGTGCGCCGTGTAGCCTCGCTCCACCCCCAAGCTGCTGGCTTCCCAGCTGTCCCAGAGAGTCACGTGTAGCCTGAACTCTCTCCGCCCGCTTGCAGGAGACTCTGTTGTGGCCTCTAATCTTGGCCGTCTTGCTGCCACCGTGCAGTGGGGTTAGGAAAGACGTCCTGCAGCAAAGCAACAGGCCGAGGCCGAGTGAAGCTAGTGAGCCCTGGAGAGGCAGGGCTCTTGTAGGGCACATTAGAAGTGAGGGCTCTAGAGAGGGCTTCTGTATGTCCCCGGAAGGCACAATCCTGTTATTAAATAGAGTAGAATTTAATACATTGAATTTGATTTTATGGCATCAGGATCATCTCTGCAACCCAGTGTATTTTTTTAACTCTGGTAACTTAATGAAGTTCAACAGTCCTACCGGTGTTTAACTTTTTCCTGCCATCATTGAACTTGCTCAAAGAAAAGTAAATACTTGTCTTTAATTATTTTTAATGTTTGTCTAGGAGATTAGTATAAAGGAAACATAAGAGCATACATGAGACTTGAAACAAATCCCACCTCAAACTTGTTAATTAAGTTGGACCATGACAGAACACCTGCCATGTCTGTATACACACACCTTCTCTCCTTTCCGGGTCACCCTCACCCTCTCCCTGTAGAACATCTCCAGTTTCATGAGCCATTTAACACTGGGTATAATTTCCAGATCTTTTGTCTTTGTGCTTCCCTTTACCAGGACAGACTCCACTTTTTTAATGTTTCCCTTAAAATGTGGCAGTCTGAGCAAACCATAGCTTTCCAGTAGTTTGTGTGAAGGCTCATTAATTTTGCTTACTGGTGTTGTAAATTTTTTTTTAATTTTTAATTTTTTACAAGCGTCATTAGGATTGTTCCCCTTCCAAAGTTGTCTCTGTCTGATTTCTGTGGATTTTAATGTTTGTCAACAATAGTGGCTCACAGACCATTTTACGAATCTGATGAAACCTTAAGATCTTTCCCTCCTAGGGAAAATCTGTATGCTCAACAAGTTTTTATATGAGATGCCAGGAGGTTCATGGAGCCCACAAAGTTGCTGTGTTTCCTGGTTGAAGAGCCAGGGATCTGTAGCTGTGTTGTCCAAGGCACCAGCTGCTGGCCACATTAAATTTGAGTTTCAATTTGTTATATTTTGGTAAATTACAAATCGAACTCCTCACTCGCACTTGCTGCATTTCACGGGCTCACCAGCCACACACATGATCGGCAGCTACCATATTTGTGCAGATAAAGAGCACTCACACCACTGCAGAAGGTCCTGGACAGTGCTGGTATAGATAATGTGGTCAAGTCACTTTATAAACTAGGATTTAAAAAAAAAGAAACCCATGTATTTTAGTCACCAAAGTCTAGCAAATTGGTCTGTACTTTTAATAAGTTATATGTAATAATTGGGATTAAATCGATCAGGTCAGTGACTGTCCTTTAGAAAGTCAAGGTCTTTTAGTTTGAAAAGCAACAGTTTATATTCCCTCACCCTTCCCCCCCCCTTTTTTGGTTAAAATATGCTCACTTTTTGTAGTTCTCTGGATTGTATTTTTTAAAATTCTTCTCTGAATTCTTCCTACAGTAGAAATAATTGGGAAGTTGGAAGGGCAGGAAAGAATCTCATGCCCTGATGTCAAAGTCAAACTACTGTTTTTGCCTCGTTAGATACCACTTAGGGATGATTTCATAAGTGTTGCAAAGAAAAAATAAACCAGTATGTAGACCAGCACTTTGCAAAGCTAAACCTGCTTTGTATTAATTATCCTTTTTTGGGCTCTTTCAATCTGGTTTCCCCCCTCCTCGTTATCCCAGATAGTTTCTATGACATTTATTGTAAAAAAAAAAAAAAAAAAAAAATTTCAACCTTTTACGATTTAGGTTACATTAAGTTATTTGGGCTCGCATTTGTCTGCTTGATTTCATTTTGTTTCCATTCTTTTCCACCCCTTGTTTCTGTAGTCGCTAACTTATTTGTTAACATCAGCCAAAAAAGAAATTGAACTAATGTCAGAAGAGCTGAGGGGTCTGAAGTCAGAGAAGCAGCTTCTTGCACAGGAGGGAAATGCTTTAAAGCTAGAAAAAGGTTCACTTTTATCAAAGCTGGTAGAGGTGGAGGCCAAAATAACTTTACTCCAGGAAGATCAGCAGAAACTGTGGTCGGTAAATGAAACTCTTCATTTAGAAAAGGAGACGGTCTTAGAAGAGAAGCGAGATGCTGAAAAGCTTTATCAGCAGGAACAGCTCCATAAGGAATCTCTGGCTGTTGAGAGAGAGCAGTTGCTACGAGAAATCAATACTGCGCAGGAAGAACTTTTGAAGATCAGTGTGGAAAATGACGCTTTGCAGGCTTCCAGAGCAAGCTTGCAGACACTCGTGGAAGAGCTCCAGGTCAGCAAAGATACTTTGATTGCTGAGTCTAAGAAGGATCAGGAAGAAAAAGATCACCTGGAGGATCATATCAAGAAGCTTGTTGCTGAAAACATTGCCTTAGCTAAAGATAAAGATGAAATTATTCAGAAGCTCCAGAGCTCTTACGAGGAGCTAGTCAAAGATCAGAAAACCTTGGT
Source organism: Callorhinus ursinus (assembly GCF_003265705.2). Taxonomy (NCBI): domain Eukaryota; kingdom Metazoa; phylum Chordata; class Mammalia; order Carnivora; family Otariidae; genus Callorhinus; species Callorhinus ursinus. The sequence goes on along the minus strand of NW_027397103.1, from coordinate 11,449,524 downwards.
GCAGGAGATTGAAGATCTCACCACTGAGAAAAAGTCAGCTTTGGAGAAGCAGTCAGGTCTTGATAACATGTGCATAGCCTTAAAAGTGGAAAGAGAAAATCTTCTCCAGAGCAGCAAAGATCTGCAGTTTGAGAAGGACATGCTTCTTCAAGATCAGGAAAAGCTGAGCGCCAGCCTGGAGGCTGCCCTCCAGATCAAGCAGCTGCTCAGCACAGAAGCCAGTGGGCTCCGCACACAGCTAGATGATGCCCAGCGGGCTCTGAGGAAGGCTGAGCTGGAGATGAGGCAACTTCAGGCTACAAACACCAGCCTCACCAAGCTCCTGGAAGAAATCAAGGCTAGTCGGGAGATCACAGACTCCGAGTGCATCCAGCTTCTTCATGAAAAAGAAACCTTGGCCTCATCTGAGAGAAGACTCTTGGCTGAAAAAGAAGAACTTCTATGTGAAAACAGGCTCATCGCTGAAAAACTGAAGAAATGCTCGGAAGAGGCCACCCATATTGAGATGAGCCTGAACGAGAAGATCACCTACCTAACTTCTGAGAAGGAGGTGGTATGTCAGAAAATTACTAAGCTCAAAAAGCAGCATGACAGTCTCTTGAAGGAAAAGTCTGTCCTGGAAATGCAAAATGGAGATTTGCTTGCAGAGAGAGAGAATTCCATGAAAACCGTAGGAGACCTCAAAAGGAAATACGATCAAGAGTCTGCCAACAGAAGAATCATAGTGCACGAGAAGATGAAACTCCTTGGTAATCTCGACACTCTGAAGAAGGAGCTTCAGGAGAGGAAAAGGGAAACCCAAGAGCTGGCAGCCACCAAGCATGAGCTTTCTCTGATGCTGAAAGAGGCCCAGAATGCCAGGAAGAGTCTAGAAAAAGAGCATACGAGCACCCTGCAAGCAAAGGAGAGTCTGAATGCCGAACTTCAGACGTGCTGTTCTGAAAAGAGCATCTTGCTGAGGGACAGGCTGAGCCTGCAAGAAGAGTGTCAGAGACTAAACGAGGAGATCCACACCATGCAGCAGTCCTTCATCCTGGAAAAGGAAGCCAGAGCACAGGAAAACGAGTCGTCCCTGTATGAAAACAATAAACTTCACGGGAGGATGGTGCTCCTAGAGCAGGAGCTGGAAGAGTTACAAGTGTGTACTAAGCAGCTGCAGTCTGAAAATTTTGTGCTCGTCCAAGAGAAGACCAAATCAGAACAGAAAGTGGTGGAGATAATTAAGGAGAAGGAGCTCTTGAGTGCAGAAACGGCTCGGCTCGCTGCCAATATAGAGACTCTGAAGAGCGATTTCACCACCTTGTCCAAATCCAAGTTGGAGCTGCAGGAACTGCACAGCTACCTCACCAGGATCCTGGACGACCTCCGACTGAAGCATGAGATGACGTTGGCCGATGGTGCCAAGGTGGCACAGGACAACAAGAACCTCCTGGCCGAGAAGAGAGATGTGATGCTGGCCAAGGAGGAGCTCCTGAAGGAGAAGGAAAGGCTGGCGGAAAGCTACTTCATCCTTCAGAAAGAGATTAGCCAGTTGGCCAAAACCAACAGCCATATCTCAACCAACCTCCTAGAATCACAAAATGAAAACCGTATTTTGAGGAAAGACAAGAGCAAGCTCACTCTTAAAATTAGAGAGCTCGAGACTCTTCAGTCATTTACGGTAAAATGGGAGGGTCAGGGACCAGGCCTGGACTACTAACCCCGGGCACTAACTTCCTAGCGGCCCTGGGAGGCTTGTCTTCCTGGCCACGTGAGGAAATGCACCCCACTTAAGCAGCTGCTCATATGTCTCAAGCTGTTGTTTTACCACCTGAAGGGTCAGTTTTTTTTTTTAATTTTTATTGTTATGTTAATCACCATACATTACATCATTAGTTTTTGATGTAGTGTTCCATGATTCATTGTTCGTGCATAACACCCAGTGCTCCACGCAGAATGTGCCCTCTTTAATACCCATCACCAGGCTAACCCATCCCCCCACCCTAAAGGGCCAGTTCTTTACTAAATCTCTAATTGCAGTTGTCTGTCTCCATTGGAAAGAATTGTAAACTGTGAATAAAAAGGATACATTTTTTAATTTAAGGAAAAATTTTCCTGAAAAAGTAAATTGTGGTTCTTAAAGGATTAAGAACAATAGTAAAATGGGCACATGGTGAAACATAGTATCTTCTATTTGGCTTTTAACTGCTTGTGTCTTTCCAAGTGGAGTTAGAACACTCCAGGAAACTTTCCCATGGCTGGTAGTAGGGAAGGCATACCGCAGAATTCCCATCAGCTTTAGCAGACCACATGAAATTGTAAGCAAGTGCCTAAAAAGATTTTAATTTCTTTTTTATGAAAAACAAGAAATAAACAAAAAATTTTATTTTTTATGATTATTTTTATATCTTATCAGCTAAGGATTTGTGTCTGTATGCATATGATCTTTTTTATTCACAGTCATGTTTATGTTCATTACCCACAACTTCTCTCATAGACTTTTCCACTTAATGCTTCTCATTAAACACTTGAGCCTTATGTTAATAATTGCCCAAATAATTTTTTTTTTAGTTGAGAAATTCCCAACCTAAATTACAGGTGATTTCAAAAGCCCCAAATCTGAAATAGCAAGAATAGTATTTCAAACATACAGCAATAAATATGACGAAGGGAAAATTCAGTTACATAAGGATGTTACTGTTCGTTATCACTGAATGTTTCTCTCAAACATAGGTCAGAGTGATGAACGTGACTGTCAGTGTAACTCTGGAGCTAGGGTTGGAAGGGTCTGGAAATATACAAATTGCAAATTGCAGTTGGCTTGTTTGAAGAACGCCATGAAAAGGGTCTGTAACTTGGTTCCCCTTTCGTGGCTCGGTCTGTTTGTCTCAGCGTTGGACTGGTGGCTGGTCCTTCACCTTAACCGCACAGATAGTGAGGGCTGCCTGAGCAGCACAGCCTGAGTGTCCCCGATGGACTTGCCGAGGGCTGTCCTCATTTCTCACAGGGCTTTCTTGTGTTCAGGCTGCTCAAACGGCAGAAGACGCCATGCAGATAACGGAACAGATGACCAAAGAGAAGAGTGAAGCTCTGGCCTCCTTGGAGGCTACCAAGCAAACGAAGGAAAAACTACAGAATGAAGTAATCAGATTTAAATGGCTTTTTGTACAAAGGACAGCTTACCGACTTCATGGAATGTTTGATCACTAACTCAGGATTGTTTATTTTTTGAAGTGTGGCCTTGTACAGGTTTGATCTGTTAGTGGAGTTGAATGTACACCAGAACCACGATAACATTAAATAAAGTAGATGACTTCATTACTCATTTAATAGGATCAACCTTTAAAAAAAAATGAGGGGAAAACCCCAGTAGCGTGGCTTTCTCTGGTAACTTCAGTGATGGGACCGATGAGAGAGGTACTCGTAACACTCTTCATTTTTGTATCTCTGATCCGAAATCACACACATTTCCCCCCCTCAATTCTCTCTCACCTCGAGCCACTAAATTCCACTCCTCAGCCCTGAGTTTGACGTAGGCCTTTTCTTGGCCTCACTCAGTCCTGGTTCCCTTTTGTGTCCTCTCCAAACAGCTACTTCTGGGTCTCAGACGCACTTGTGGCATCGAGATTGCTCCGATTCTGTGCAAAGTAGCGTATTTCTCATTCTTCCTGGACCCATTTCTGGTCCCCCTCCTCCCCACTCCCAGCTCATACCAACCCTTTCTTTGTTTGGGAAGCAGTTACCTCTGAATCCTAAGCAGACGGATTCGCCAAAGTAGTTATGTGAAGTTCTATAGAAGTTCAGATGCTTTTGAAAGGGATAGTCAGGTGAGACATTAAGGAATTAAAGCAAAGGAAGGGCTAGCCACACTGAGTAGCTGATTTGTAGAGGCTAGGCCTTCTCACTGTGGAAGGTCAAAGATGGAAATCTGTAAAGACATGCACATTTTGAGATAATTATAGGGCGAATAAAATGGGACATAGAAGGGGGTACATTTTCAGAACTGATAGTCCTAAGAGAAGAAGAAAAAGCATTTTAAAAAATCAGATGATTACTCACAGAAGCTATAATAAATGAGAAGATTTTAGGGAATAGATCTAATTTTTGAGGGTAGATCGGGGAGAATCGTGTGCCTTCATGACATAGCCCTTGGTGTCCTTGTTATACAACCAGAATACAAGACCGGATGAATTATTTTTTTCGACCCGTTTTGATACTTGGTTTTTCTTGTTCTGTGAATCTGGAATTCCAGATTCCTCTAATAATGGTAGAGGACATTAAAAGGAATACTGTGGTGGTAAAGCCATTGAGGCACTGTCTAGGATTCCTGACAGGTGGCATATGACGTGGCAAAGGTGTCTCTGGCTGTAGGAAAGGACTACCCAAGTCCCAGGAAGCCGCCGTGGTGCCAGGAGCATACCCTGGGCAGTGGACAGCCCCAAGTGAGTTCCCCATTCCTGGTCGGGGCTCTGCACCTAGAACTCCAGTCACCTGCCAGAGCCTGTAGTTGGTCACGTCCCCACTCACTCCAGGATCGTGTCTGGCGTTCCCACCAGGGCCAGGCCCTAAGCTGGCTGCATCCCCTATGGGCAGGTGATGGGGCTGAACAAATGTGCGTGCTTTTTGGCCTCACTTACCTGGCTTTTTCCTTTTCAGGTCAAAGTTAGATGGATAATCAGATATTCTCCCACCTACAGATACTTGATTCAGAAAATTTTTGTAGTCAGGACTCCGTACATTTGGTACTAAGGTTGACGAATACATCTGAAATTACTAATCTGTGGGGAAGGAAAGGGTTTTTTTTTTTTTTTTTTATTACAAAGAATAATCCTTGCTCATGTCATGCCTTTGCAATTTATTATTTTTTTTTAAGAGGAGTCATACTTGAATAGCAAGTTCAATGGTAAATATTGAGAATTGTACACAAAATGAAAGCAAACTTTTGTTGTAATTCATGTAGCAGTTTGACATTTTTGCCAGGTGTACAGGGAATGTCTGACTAAACGTAAGGGGGAGGCTTGCAGTTTATAATAGACGTGGTCATTTGTCATCTCACCCAGTGACTTTTTTTTGGTGCAAGTGACTAATGTCACCTATCTTTTTAGTGCACATTTGCATGAATAATTTGTCTATCCAGTCATGTCACTGGAAAATGAAATAATTTCATCAAGTTTTTTTTTCTTGGTCTTTAAGTTGGATACACTTAAAGAAAACAACTTGAAAAATGTGGAAGAGCTGAACAAATCAAAAGAACTTCTGACGGTAGAGAACCAAAAAATGGAAGAGTTCAGGAAAGAAATGTAAGTTCATCTCCTTTGAGAGAAACTGGGGGACTTAGTTTTGTTTTCACTTTCACAATACTAATTATTTAAAAAATAGCCTCACAAGTACTTAAAAAGGAGTTGCCCCCAAATGCGGTAGCGTACCTGAGAAGTAACCCCTGTAACCACTTAGCTGGAAGGTAGCTAAGTCAGAATGGTAGCCGGGTTAAAGGATCAGAGTGAATGTGTGCTGGCTGATATGTTAGGGCATTTGGGATTCGAATATGACTTTATGAGGAAAGTACAAGAGGAATCAGGTTTTTTTTTTAAAGCAGTGTGCTTTAAAGGGTCTGAAGCGTCAGACCCTTAATAAATCTCTCAAAACCCTTTCTGTAGGGAGAAAAAAGCATGTCACTTTCAAAATTATCAGTAATCTTGATTTTAAGAGTAATCAAACCTTCTGGCATGGAAATCAGATGAGAGAATTCTGGGAGAATCTTTCTGATCAACATTTATCCATCAGTCTGCTACCTCGATTTCAGGCAGACAGGCCAGCTGTGTTTCCTTTGCCAATACCACCTTCAAATCCTTGCCATTCAAGTCCAATCATCGTAATCATTGGTGTTTATCGGGCATTTAAAATGATAGTTTTGGTGTAGATTTTCTGTTCTGAGAGCTATACCATATCAACTGTGTAAACCTAAAAATTTAAAGCCAGTTAAGGTGGTGAGCGTTTGAGTGTGTATTCCGTGCTGGGAAGGCTACAAAGATGGATTTATATGGCCCCTGCCCTTCCAGGGCTTATTTACTTCCAGTTCTGATCAAATAGAGGCATGAGATTCAGTCAAACAGAAGCACCAGTTCCAAGTCTCCATCCTCAAGGCGATTTGTTGATCAAGCACAGACTAAACCTAGGACATGTCAGGTTCTTCTGAGAGTTCGTAAAATCCCCTGAGAAAGAATCTCCTCTGAATGACTCCGGGCACACGATCAATCCCTTCCTCAGTCTCTGTTTTTTTGTTTTTCATTTTTATTGAAATTCCAGTTAACATACAGTGTAACATTAGTTTCAGGCGCACAGTATAGTGATTTGGCACTTCCAGGCCTCAGTCTTAGTTTTAATGATACTTCCTCAGATGATGTGTAGACAGTTCCTAGTTCCTACCAGTTCCCTTCCCATACACAGATTTCTGAGTTTACACTTGTGCTTATGGCCGTCAGGAAGAGCTTGTGATTCTTGGCCTTCCGAAGCCACATCACCCAGACTGTGATGGGAACCAAAGCCAGCATCAGCTCTGAGAGGGTGGCCGCGGGTCTGGTGTGGGACTTTGCCCCGTGACACACAAGTAGTTAGGCTGACCTGGAGTGTTCGAAGCACTGCTGACTTTAGTTCATTTGTGTCACACAGGCAGCTGGTGAGGGAGGATCTGAGCAGCAGAAGATGCCCTAACCAACCTCCCACTGCCATAATCCCACCTCTGAGCTCTCTGGGCTGTACTAGGTAATGGAGGGGCAGGGCCAGCATGGACCTAGCCGAGAGAGCTCTTGGGACTTCGATAAAACCCCTCTTTCCTGCAGTACTATTTAGGAGTCTCTCATAAGGGCCATTGCATCGGTGTAGTATTTGAGCGTTAAACGTCCTCACTAAATCACTGTGTCATGTCACCCATCCGCAGTTACTGTGGGGTGGTTTTACTTCTATTAGGAGATAAATTTTCTGCCCTTCTTTGAATGATACCATTGAATAATAAAAGCCTAGCCTCCTGGCTGTGGGCACAAAGGATCATGAGCAAAGAACTGTGGCCCCTGCTGTGGCCCCTCTAACCTTGCCTGTCCTCCCTGAAGCCACTGTCCCCGGATCTCTGACCCTGAGGGGGAATAGTCTGGGTGAGGAGGAACCAGGACCACTGGGCAGGCAGCCTGCACTGCTTCTGTCTCTCCACCTTTTCTCTGGCCCACCAGGCCTGAGGAATCACGTCTTCTGTCGGTGACCTGGTTCACCATGGCCGGGGTTCCTTAGCAGGAGGGAGGGGCAGTGGGAGACTCCAGTCACAGGCTTCAGAAAATGGTAGACGGAGTAGGTTGGAAGAGCCCTGCCCCCAGTGACTCATTGTTCCCTGCTGTAGGCTTGGCCACATTTCAAGGACCATCTAAAATAAATGTACTATGTAATGGGAATGGTGCTTCTCAAAAAAAAAAAAAGAAGAAGAAAAGGCAGTCGTTTTACTGCTCCTTAGTCCCTCAGTACTCACAGCTAGAGAATGAGCAGCTGATTATTTCTCTGTGGTTCAGCATGTATCTGGGGCGCTTTAGGTCCTTTAGAACTTTCCTGGTGTCTCCCCTCACCTGACAGGACTTGGATTCCTGGAGGAAAATGGGCCCTAGTGTAGACACTGGGGTTCTAATTGGAACTACCTCCTATGTAATATTGCCCTTGGCACTGGCAACCCTGCACTTGTAGCTAAGTGTTCCTTCTGTGCTATTTATTAGACTGGTTTTAGGAAAACTCTTGGTTGTGGTTAGCCAGCTCCTATTTTCAGGTGGAGAGAGAAGATGTTTTCTCTCTGACGTATAATTTTGAATCTTAGGGAAAATGCTGTAAGCAGTTTAATTGTTGTCTTTAATTACTCACCTGGCACAGTAATAAATCTAGAATAGATTTAGCGTGGCAATTAATTGATTTGTAATAGACTTGTAAGTAGAATGTTTGCAAGTCATTGTGAAAAATATGTATTTGCCTCTCAGTTTTAACACTGGGATAGTCTTCTGTCATGTAGAAAGAAAAGCAGCTTTAAAAATTGCTAGAAATACTTGTAGGTATTTTCTGAATTATTCCATGGAGTATTTCCGGAAATTGGGCTATGAGAGCCTTCTTCTTGTATGAAATGCATGTACCCGCTACACTCTAAAGAAAAATGGAAAGGTGTTTCTATATTTGAATCATAGCTGAGGTCCATCGCCAGTTTTAACTCCACTTCTCTTGCTTCTACAGTTTACTGGCTTTATGATTTGGAGAAAATCTCTTGCTTCCCTGAGCTTCAGTTTTTTCATCTTTCAAATACAAATAATATTAACCTCACTGGGCTTTGAGGATTGATTGAGAAAATGTTCATGAAAGCATTTTACAAATTTTATGTTGAGCAGATAATGCTTTCATAGATCAGTATTTTAGAACATTTTGAAATTTCTTTGACTCCTTATTTTAATTTTCTTTACTTTGGGCTCTTAATAGAAACCAAGGATTTAAAAAAAAAAAAAAACATTAAGGGCACCTGGGTGGCTCAGTTGGTTAGGCATCCGACTTTTGATCTTAGCTTTTGATCTTAGCTCAGGTCTAGATCTCAGGGTCCTGAGTTGGGCTCCATGCTGGGAGTGGAACCTACTTAATAATAATGATGATGATGATGATGATAATAAGCCATTAAAGATGAAAATCTTAAAGAGACAGAGAGCAGGATCACAAATTTACCACTGACAGGTCATCCAGATGATGAGTCCACATAGCTCCTGAGGAAGGCAGTGACACCTAACCTAGGAATAAAAGGTTTGACTTAGGATGATTTCATCCTCAGTAAAATCTTCAGATTTGTCAAGAACTGATGGACTTTGGCCAGAAGGTGAACTTTAGCTGGTGTGTGTGTGTGTGTGTGTGTGTGTTTGTGTGTACGTGTATGTGTACGTGGATAATTAAAACCAACCTTCCTAGCTTTTGAATGACTTGAGGCTAAAATCTCTTCTCTGTTTTTCCTCACTTGCTAAATAGACATCTCTGTAAAACACCTAATTTAATGGGCTAGGAGAATTTTTGTGTAGATTTATTCCCCTAAACCTTACCCTGATATGTATATTATAGGTGGATGGAGAATTAAAACTCAAAAAAACTGAAGATGCCAGGCGTTGCCACCCATTAGACAATTGAAGTTAAAAATAGATGTGTTCCTGCATCAGCAGATGGATTCATACCCAGAGGACTTGATTCAGGATTCGCCATGTATGACAGCTCCCTGAGTGGAGTTTAGCCAGCACAGACTTAAAATTTATAGTGGCATCAAAACCTTCTGTGATAGAAAACTAAAATCCAGTGATCAAACAAAATATTTTCAATATCCATGTGTAAAGGATAATAATTTGAGATGTATATTTTGGATAATTTTAACATAGGGAAGATGTTTAATAGCTGTACTTACGCTGTTCACATTTTATATGCTGATTTCCTTCTTTTAATTACAAGTTAACATTGTGGAAGGAATTGAATCAAAATGAAACACCTGTTATGTAATTGGAAAACCGCATTTCCTTTGGGCATTTCACCTGGAGAGGGTGTCCTAAAAATATACTCAGATTCACGCCAGCACTTGACTCCGACAGATACCAGCAAATGTGGGAGCATTAGATTTTTATTTCTGCCAGAAAAAAAAAAAAATAGATTACAGATCTGTGCAGTCAGACCAGAGTACCTTGGCAGCAAAGTAAATCATTTTATCAACATAGTGGGTTTTAGCATAATTTTCTGATGGAAATAGTCTTCAAGACAAGAGGACTGACCATTTCGTTTGTCATTTATTTTAATAGTAACATTATTTTTTGTACAGGAAGTATTTAGATAGAAGTGGGTGAGTGAGTGTGGGTGGAGAAAGGGTGGATATAGTGTTTATTAGGTTTTAAAAAAAATGTAATAATTTGTGGGCAGCAGTCCTCCTCCTGAGGGGTTAAAGCCATTTAGCCTCTCCTGCACGTAGATACCACTGCCTCCCTGTTGTTAGAGATCCTATCAGGCACGTGACCCAGATATATTTTCCTCAGTTGCTGTGAAGCCGGTCGTCTCCCACAGTTTCCTTGCCTGTCTTGTTTCTATGGTAACCGTGCACACTGTCCTTTGCAGAGAAACCCTCAAGCAGGCAGCAGCTCAGAAGTCCCAGCAGCTTTCGGCATTGCAAGAAGAAAACGTGAAACTTGCTGAGGAGCTGGGGAGAAGCAGGGACGAAGTCACGGGTCATCACAAGGTCAGTGGGCCAGGGGATCGGGGGGCGCATGCCTAGCTCTGCCATGCTCCCCACCTGCTGCTGTTGGCAGGGCACTTGGAGGCCCTGATGTGGTTGGGTCATTGCAAATGGGATTTCAAGTTGGCTGTGTGCTGTGTCTCCTTTCCTTCAAGTGTGCTGCTATAGGACTTAGGGTGGGAGTTGACAGAGTCTTTAAAAAAAAAAAAAAAAAAAAAAAACACAAAAAAGACCAGTAACAACACGGGGAACTTGCGAGCAAGTGAAAATAAGACCTTTATTAGACAGTCTCATAGCAATGTATTTAAATGGAAAGGAACAATATCTTCTCCCTATGTTGCCTGGATTTCAAAATTACTTTTCTCTTAAGGTTCCTTTTCTTTTTCATCAGAATTGGTTTGAAGGAAGCACATTCCCAGGATAAGGATTTGGTGTGGGGGTTGGCAGCTGTTTTTAAATAGAACTCTGCTTTTCTTTAAAGCATTTTTTTTTAAGCATTTCCTAATGGAACTGTATATGTGTGAGCCCTTGTGTGCGTTGATATGTGGTATGTGTTATCCCCGGAATGGGCGAGAAGCTCACCACAACCCATTGGCTTCCGTATTTAAATGACAAAGATTTGTGATACGTTTATTAAGTACTGAAACAAAACTGATTTTAAAGACTGCCATATTCTGCTTTTTATTCTTTTGTGGTTGAATCCAAGTGCTAAATTTTTAGTCACATCTGGCCTCAGCAGAATCTTAAAATGAGATTCTTAGGGGAATTTTACTGTGTGGTCAGTAAATAAAGTTTATACCTCAGGAGAATTTTTTTCCCCCAGCATACTTTGCAAAGATTAGTTCTCACTTAGGATGGAGTAATTTGGGGTAATTATATTGAGTACCCATTGACATGGTGCAGTTTGTGGTGAAAGCACTTTTTGGAGAGTCGATTTCAGACTTTAAAGTCTTCAGTATAGTTTTCCACGATATTCTTCACAAAGGAAATGTCCCATCTCTCCAGACTCGAGGATGGTAATGATGCCTTTGGTGCTACTGGCTCACAGTTACTGGCTCTTACTCGGTGACAAGCACAAATAAATGATAGCTGTCATCTCAGTCTGTACAATAATTCTGGAAGATGGCCCTGTCATTACTTCTAAAGTAATTGTAAAAGAGGAACAGGAACATGAAGATAGTAACTGACTTACCCTCATTCAGGTAATAACGTCAAGAAATGTTTGCCATCTTCTGATTTGGGTCAGGAAAAGTTGAGTTAAATAGGGCCACTGCCCTCTCCTTTGGTCAGTATATGAGAAGCTGGAGTTCATGAGAAATAGAAGCCCTTTGAAACCAGATGGGGTCCTTTTTTTCCTGGCACAAACTAGAGCATCTAAAACATCAGGTAGCTCTCTCGGTGTGTCTCTTAAGTTCTTGCAAGAGAAGGATCTCTGAGAGGGGCGTTTCCCTTGACCTCCTGGAAGGTCCCTAGGAGAGAGAGCAGATTCCATACGTGGGCGGAACACAGAGAGATCACCCCTTCCTCTCATGTTGTGACCTTAACTGGACTGTTGATTACATTTCTTGCTTCTGCCAATCAGAACCGGAAAGCAGTGGAAGGAGGCATCATGCTTCCTTGGGCAGAGCTTTGCAGGGCTCCCTCCCTCCCATGCTCTTTCCTTTTGCATGTTGGCATTTGAATTGCCTTCCTTTTGAAAAGGTTTTGTCACTAGAAATTTGAAAGTCAGTGACTTCGAAGGGTGTTACGGAACAGCGTGTGCAAGGATCAGCTAAGGAAAGTGATTCTAAAGGACAAGTTGTTAGGCCCTTCGTAGTTCTGTGTTTTACTCAGAAGAGAAATAAATGGGCGTGAACTAAATAATAGGCTTCAATGGTAGAGCTTGTTAACAATGATATTGATTACCAAGGAGGATTACGGGTAATTCTTTCCTTGAAATAAATAAATACAAATATAAATACAAATATATGCATACACACACAGATACACACACATATATTTATAGTGTCTGTTTTTTATTTAAAAAAATGGAATCACCCATCTAAAATAATTTAGAAGCCACCTTAGTCTACAGAAGACTGATTAATTCACTGGCTCTGTTACTCTTACTGTGTAATCTCCAGGAATCTAGAGTACTGCTTACTTTCATAAAATTACAAATTTCACTTTATTACTTACTGTAGTCAAGCCAAGTTATTGATCAGCTGTGTTTAGAAATACACTACAGAGCGACTATGTTTGGCAGAAACCCTGCTTTTAGAAAAAAGAAAGAATTTTAATTGTATTACTACAGGAACATTACATTCTAAGCTTAAGACAGTGCAGATGAGGCTGACAGGGCATGTGTTAAATACTGACCTAGGACCTGAGTTCTATCCTGATTCCTTCATTTAGTAGCATTGTAATTCACTAAACATTTATCGAACTGATGGCTTTGTCTGTTTCATACTCATCATAACTTACCTCTCAGATAGGAAGGTTATTTTGTAGACAAGCTGAGGCTCAAAAGTGTACCATTTTGCTAAGGACACGCATCTAGACAGTGAAGCCAAGACCTGCACTCATGTCAGATTAACTTGGGGCCTACTCCCTGGCTCCTATCCTACACTGAGACTAAAACTTAGTTCTACTTACTTCATAATTATTACTGTTTTAGATAAAAAAGAAAGAAAGAAAAACTGTGAGCTAGGAATGTGGTAGGTGGGGGTCAAGTAATGCTATAGAAATGTACTCTTTTTTTTTTTTCGCGCAGCAAGAAAATATATATATAATTTTTTTTTTTTTTTGCTTAGAAAGCCCAAGACACCCCAGAATCTGTTCTGCATCTTCAGCATCTCACTGGGATTACTTTCTTCACGATGAGGGCTATTTGATTTCCTGTTTGTCAATTGGATGTGAGGTCATTTATCGAAATAAAAGAATCCCCGCCTCCCTGAGACAGTGATTTTGTAGAACTTATTCTCTCTCTATCAATTTAAAAAGATGTAGGATATTCTGAGATTAGGAGGGCTGATAATGAGCAGGACTGGTTGGTCAAAGTTGGGGAGTGATGTTAGTTTCCACTTTTAGATAGAAATTCTCATTTGACCTGACTGACTAGTGGACATCATGCGCCTCCGTGAAGTATTGTATCTTGGAGTTGGAAGGACTCCTCTGTTCCTAGTCCTCTGGAACAGAGCTGGCAAAACCAGAAACCAAACCCACATGTGTGCATTCTTTTTTGTCTGCTCTCCCTATCAGACATTCTCCTTTCCAAAGGAAATTGTGGAAGTTGCCTTTCCCAAGTGGGGTACTTGTTTTGGGGGGGAGGGGAGCAAAAATCAGGATTGGTTGGGATTGTGAGAGGCTTGGTATATCTGGCATCAATAGTCACAGAAATCTTTACAGACTGTCACAGAGTGCCCTGTCTTTGAAAAAGGAACAGAGTAGATTGAACCATATGAAATTGCTTGTTTTGCAGTTTCGTATTGTTCAGCCTCATGGTTAACATAACTTACCTCTTCTTGATAACTGACGATTATGAAGATTGTCATAATTATATAATCGCCATTGACTGTTGGCTTTCACCTTCACTTTCCTTCCTGATGGCCTGACCAGTTTCATGCTGCTTCAGGGTGTGTGTGTGCGCGTGCGTAAACACATGTAACAAACTTTACTGTTTTAGCCATTTTACAGTGTATAATGGCATTCGGTACATTCATCATGCAGTGCGGTTGTCACCTCTGTCTAGTTCCAGAACATTTTCATCACCCCAAAAGGAGACCCCCTCCCCGTTGAAGCAGTCACTTCCCATCACTTGTGATGACCTCTTGTGACTGGCTTCTTTCACTCAGCATCTTGTTTTGAGGGTTCATCGTGTTGTAGCAGGAGTCAGGGCTGAATGGTATTTATTGGATGCAGGTACCACATTTTGTTTATGTGTCTGCTTTGGGTGTTTTCGGTCTCCTTTCTCCATTCAGACTGTCACCGTCCCTCCCGAAGTCTGTCTGCATCCCTGCCAGTGGCTGCAATGTGTGATTGCCACTTCAGGTCTTCTGTGGGTTGGAAAATCCTTCTCATTCTCTTAAAAGCAGTCCTTTTTTTTTTTTTTTTTAAGATTTACTTATTTTAGAGGGTGCATGAGCATGGCAGGGGGAGGGGCAGAGGAAAAGGGAGAGAGAGCATCTCAGGCAGACTCCCTGCCGAGTGTGTAGCCCCATATGGGGCTCCATCTCACAACCCTGAGATCCTGATCTGACTTGAGCTAAAACCAAGAGTTGGACACTCAATTGACTGCGCCACCCAGGCGCCCCTTAAAAGTGGTTCTAAATCTTGCCATACTGTTCACACTTACAGCCCAATCTTCTTTTCTTTACTTCCAAACTTTTAAAAGGAGTACTGTTTTCTGCCTTTAATTTCACCTCCCATTTTCTTCCCAGTCGCTTGCAGTCTGCTTTTCGCCACCGCTAGTGCACCACTGATATGACTCTTGCTTGAGTCATCACTTACCTAGTGATTGCACAAGTGCGTGGCTTCCTTTCCATCCTCTGTGAACATTTGGCGCCACCACCTACATTCTTGACTTTCCTCTTTTGACACCGTCCACGCTGTTGGCTCATGTTTTTCTGCCACACCTGGTCAGCTGCCGTTCACATGTCCACCTTGACAGCTCTTCTCCCCCCATCCCCACATGGGGAACGTCTCCTCCAGCCTCAGGGCTAGCTGCTTCCTGCTCTGTGTTCAGGTAGCAGTCTCCACGATCCTCTGTCACAATCACAGCACTGTGTTGTGGCTGTTTCTTCTGCTTCTCCCTGCACAGGCTGTGAGATGGTGGGAATCACAGTGCCTGGTATGTAGGTTCGAATGAATGAGCGAGTGATTAGATGCATATCTCGTTTTTAGCCAGGGCCTCAGGATGCAGAAACCTTGACTACTCTTTCTACTTTTTTACATGATTCAGTTACTTCCAGTATCATAGCTTTGTCATGGAGAGTTGTGGTTGCCAGAAGCCTGACCACCAAATGAGCGGGGCGTGTGCCCTCCATGGAGAGTGGAAGCATACAGTGCAAAATGAGGCAGGGTCATGTAGTTTCAAGATTAATGGAAATGATACAGAGCATTATTTCCTGTCCTAGAGAATACTAAAAATAATCATAATAATGTGAGTTCTTCTATAGAAATAGTCACCTGAAATAGTTACTTTTGAAATGTCTGATGCATCATTTCCAAACTTCCCATGTATTCCCCTTTGTAAGGATTGCAGATACATTGAACTGTCACTCTGGCAACAGTGTTGATTTCTCCACCCATTCCCCTTCCTGATTACTTGCAAAATGAGGTTACGGTTGGTTTGTAGAAGCTAGACAGGGATTAGATCTCAATAACTGTACTTTATCAACACTTCTTTCTGATAGAGGTTACAGCAAATGCAGTCTACAAAAAATTGGGGTTACCATCTAGATTGATTTATGAATAATTGCCTGCAAATGTTAAATAAGCCTGGATTCGCAGATGTGAATGTTTAGAAAGGGAACACCATTTTTAAGTAAACTCTACTGCCCAGCATGGGGCTCTAACTCATGACCCCAAGATCAAGAGTCGCATGTTCTACCAGCTGAGCCCGCCAGGCACCCCAAGGCAACACTGTTTTTAGCTTGTCATAGTTTATTTTTTAAAACAGTGTACATTAGCCATTGTAATTTTAATCTGAGCTCGGAGACTTCTGGGCAAATAGGGCTGAGTGAAACTGATCACAGAATTCTTCTCAATACCTAATGAAGTGAACACACTCTTCTGATTATTAAAAAAATGTCTCCAGGAAAATCCAGTAAAGCCAATCGGCTTCATGCTGTAAACATTAAAATTGACAACCAAGAAAAGGGACATGATTGTGGTTTGACTCTGTTGACACTGTTCCCAGTCATAAGAGAAAAGGAAATGTGTAGCAAATCCTGAGAAATATTTTTTTTTTTTTTAGAGAGAGAGGAGAGATCGAGAAGGGGTGGAGGGGCAGAGGGAGAGAGAGAATCCCAAGCAGGCCCCATGGCCAGCACAGAGCCTGATGCAGGGCTTGATCCCACAACCTTGAGATCATGACTGAAGCCAAAATCAAGTTCAATGCTCAACCGACTGAGCCACGCAGGTGCCCCAAAATCCTGAGAATTTTTACTCTGCTTCTCCCCATCCTTCTGCCAAACCCAATTTAGGGAAAATTAAATTGAAGAGGTGAATAGTCAGCCGGGGAGAAAAGTCACAGAAGAATCCTTGAGGCTGGAAGCCCTCTTTGACCATCTCAGGATTCTGCCAGCAGCAGGAAGAACTACTGGTTGTCATTTTCCATAGCAAGTCAACAAAGCGTGGCTTAAGTAAAAGGATGGGGGGCTTCCTAGCAAATGATAATAAGTCCACAGGTGGGCAGTCCAGGTGAGTCCTCTACTCAAGAATGTCCTCAGGGAACCCTGCCCTTTCTTTCTGCTCTGCTGTTACCCTTAGCATGTACAGTCAGCCCCTTGGTCACCAGGGCTCTTGCATCTCCAGGCATTGCAAAACTTTCCAGGAGGAAGTGGGGGAGGGCCAAGTGGGGAAAGACAGAAAGGCCTTCTCTTTACTCTCTTTACATGGTTTTGTCTTTTAATTTGGAGAGGAAAATTCCTGTCTCTGTAATAGTGTCATGTAACCACGTCCAGCCATAAATGAGGCTGCATTCCCATCTCTGGGAAGGGAAGGCAGCAGAGGAGGTGAGAATAGATGTTGAAAAAGACAATTTTGTAGTATCTGCGTGAGACTAAAGCCTGAAGACATATTCCTGCAGGAATAGGATTACCTTTGTTCAGAGTGGGCACTAAAGGAAAAATCCACAAAAGAGACCTCCAACAGATTGTGTACATTCCCTTAAAATCACCCCCTCCAGCCTTGTCCTACAGCCCTCCAGCTACAGAAATGTATAGGCGACGGTGCCCAGTTTTCCCATAGTACCCTGGAGATGAAGATTAAAGGTCTCAGATAAAGCCAGATAGGTATCAGGGAAAATGAATTTATATCACATGTGAACAAACAGAAGGTCTAGGTAGAGCTGCCCATAATAAGATGAATCCTTGAATGCCTTTTGTACCAAAAGAAGAAAAAAAATGAACACAGGAATCCAAAGAGAGATGAGGGATTCAGGCCATGAGAAAGCATTACCCAAAGTGGAATATTGCTTCGTGTTATATAAAAACCTTAGTGACTTAAATAAAACAAGGGTTCAAAGAGATGATAAAGTGACACAAGTGGAACAGAAGAAGTGAAGAGTTAAGGAACTGAGTGAAAACCAAAACAGCACCATGTCAGGACTGCTAAATAAATCAGCAACAGAAAGGAGCCTAATGAACATTTCTAAACATCTGAAGGAAAGGCTTGAGCTAGTCATAATAAAGAGGGAAACAAAGATAATTGAAGCATCAGGGGAAAGATGGTAGCTGTGGAGGACACAGATAATCCTAATGAGTATAAGTAGCATCTCTGAAGTAAGGAATTCACCATATGCAACAGAAGAAAATGTTAGGAGATAAAATAAGGAAATTTCCCCCAAGTGAGGAACTGAGTCTGATACAGGAAGGAGGTGGTAGGTTGTATGGAAGCTCAGTCAGGGAACCCAGGGCAGGGCAGGTGGTGGTGGAGGAGGAGGATATTGGTCCAAAGCAATTGACACCAAGACATATACTGGTTATTAATGAAATTCAGAAATAGAGAATTCTGCCCAGGCAGAAAAGGCATATTCCTTATAAAAAGGTAAAAACAAAACAAAAACAAACAAAAACCAGCCAGCCCACGATGGCCACATTCAATGCCAGAAAACTGTGCCACACTGTTCCCAAAGTTCTAAGGGACCGAAAATATAATCAGGAGTGTTCTATCCTGGCAGTTATTACACAGATCAGACAGGCAGATGTTTTCGAAAAACATCTGAAAAAACATCATGAAAGAACTTAGAAGCTGTAGCATCTGTGAGTCCTTCTGGGAAGTAAGCTGTTTGATGATAAAATCTGGTCATGAATCAAAATTCAGGATTTAGCTAAAGAGAAATTACGGCCAAAGGACTAGTACTGGTGTGAGCACTAAATGCAAGTAAATAGACAACTAAGCTAACAGCTCAGGGAGCTACAGGTAAGAACAGACTCATGTTTTAACTTTATTTGGAAATTATTTCAAACTTTGCAAAAAGTTATAGAAAGAGAACACAGAATACTCATACTGTAAGGACTTGTTTTTACCTAACCACAATGCAGTTACCAAAATTAGGAATTTTTAACACTATTATTTAATGTACAGACCATATTCCTGTTTAGGCAGTTGTTCCACTAAATGTCCTTTATAGTCCCCACCCCCCATCTGGATCAAGATCCAATCCAGGATCATGCATTTCATTCACCGACTCAAGTCTCTTTCATTTTCTTTATCTGGAGTGCTTCTGCCTTTGTCTTTTATGACTTGACTTTTTTTTTTTTCTTTAAAGAACAGGCCAATGATGTTGTATGAAAGCCTTCATTTTGGGTTTGTGTGATGTTTAATCATGATGGTTATGCATTTTTAGCAGGAAGGTAATTGATGTATCCTTCCAAGAGGCATGTGATGTTGCTTTATCCCATTTATTGGTGATGTTAATTTTGATTATTTAGTGAATGTGAGTTTAAAACGTTTGCAAGAAAAAAAATAGGGAAGAAAAAGGAGAAAAGCATAGACAAATTACAGAAAGAGTATGATTAACAATACATGAGGTGATAGAGTGGAAAGAAAGTGGAAGAAAGCAACCAGGAATAAAAGTTAGAGACTAAGTTGACATGTGCATGCACTGTGTAAAGAGCTACTTCATATGTATTGGCCTCACTCAGTCACAGTCCCCCGCCCTGTGGCCACACAATCAACAGCATTCTTGACAAAGAATGATCATATCTATGTGTATGTGTATTTGAAAATACAAACATATAGTGGTTGCAACAGATTTTCAGGATACGAGGTTTAATACACAAAAGTCAAATCTCTGTTTAATATACCAGAAATGAACAAGTGGATTTTGAAATTGAAAACATAATACGATTTATATAAACACCCCCCAAAATGAAATACTTAGGTAAATTTAACAAAATGTGTACAGCTTCTGAGGAAAAACTACAAAACTGTGATGAACAAAATCAAAGAAGAACTAAATAAATGGAGAGATAGCCCATGTACATGGATAGAAAGACTCAGTATTGTCAAGATGGTGGCTCAGTCGGTTAAGCATCTGCCTTTGGCTCAGGTCATGATCCTTCAGGGTCCTGGGATCCAGCCCCGCATTGGGCTCCCTGCTCAGTGAGGAGTCTGCTTCCCCCTCTGCCCCTCCCCCTGCTTGTGATATCTCTCTCTCTCTCTCTCTCACTCTCTTTCTCTGTCAAATAAATAAAATCTTAAAAAAAAGATGTTGGCTCTTCCAACGTGACCTATAGATTTAATGAAATTTCAGTCAAAATCCTAGCAAGTTATTTTGTGGCTATTGAGAACTGATTCTGTAGTTTATATGAAGAGGTGAAAGACCCCAATAGACAACTGAATATTGAAGAGCGACACAGTTGAAGGATTGACATGACCTGACTTCAAGACTTAATATAAAGATATAGTAATCAGTACAGTGTGGGATTGAGAAAATAATAGAGCAGTGGAACAGAGGGCTCAGAAATAGACTTACATAAATATAGACAACCGATTTTTGACAAAGGAGGAAAGGCAATAAAATGGAGCAAAGATTGTTTTTTTTTCGAGAGATAGTCCTGTAACAAGTGGACATCCACATGCAAAAAAGTGAATCTAGACACAAATATTACATCCTTTATGAAAACTGCATTGAAATGGATCATAAGCCTACATGTAAAATGCACAACTATAAAACTCCTGGGAAATAAGACCAGGGAAAACCTAAATGACCTAGAGTACAGTGGTGACTTTTTAGGAACAAGACCACCAAAGACATGATCCACAAAGAAGAACTGATAAGCTGAACTTTATTAAAATTAAAAACTTTTGCTCTGTGCAAGAGTGTGAAAAGAGAATAAGACAAGCCACAGACTTGGAAAAAAATGTTTATAAAGGATACATCTGATTACTCGAAATAATACAAATATACAAAATATATGAAATATACAAAATATACAAAGGATACATCTGTTACTCGAAATATACAAAGCACTTTTAAAACTCAACAATAAGAAAATCAATAACCCAATTACAAAATAGCCGAAGTCCTGAATAGACATCTCACCAAAGAAGGTATGTGGATGGCAATTAGCATATGAAAAGTAGCTGAACATCATGTCATTGGGGAATTGTAAATTAACAATGTGATAGTATGATACAACTCTCAGAATGGCCAAAATCTAAAACATTTGGCAACACAAATGCTGGTGAAATTGTGGAGGAATAGGAACTCTTATTCATTGCTGGTGGCAATGCAGAATGGTACAGCTGCTTTGGAACACAGTTCAGCAGTTTCTAACAAAACTAAACATACTCTTACCATAAGATCCAGCAGTTGTGCTCCTTGGTATTTACCCAAATGAACTAAAAACTTAAATCCACACAAAAGCCTGTGCATGGGTGTTTATAGCAGATTTATTCACAGTTGCCAAAAACTTGGAAACAACCAAGATGTCCCTCAGTAGGTGAGGGAATAAACTGTGGTCATCCAGATGATGGAATATTATTCAGCACCAAAAAGAAATGGCCCATCATGCCATGAAACCACATGGAGGAATGTTAAATGCATATTACTAAGTGAAAGAAGCCAATTTGAAAAGGCTACATATCGTATGGTTCCAAAGATGCAACATTCTGGAAAAGGCAAAACTGTGGAGACGAGAAAAAGATAGTGGTTGTGGGAGGGGTAAAGAGGGGAAGGAACGATGAATAGGGAGAGGACCAAGGATTTTTAGGGCAGTGACACTATTTTGGTTATCCTGCAGTGGTGGATATATGTCTTTATACATTCATCAAAACTCCTAGAATGTACACCACCAAGAGCGAAGCTAAAGTAAACTATGAACTTTGGGTGATAATTATGTGTCAATGTAGATTTAGTGGGATGTTAATAGTGTAGGAGATTGTGTATGTGTGGGGACAGGGAGTGTATGAGAAATGTCTATACTTTCTGTTCAGTTTTTCTTTTTTAAAGATTTTATTTGACAGAGCGAGACACAGCGAGAGAGGGAACACAAGCAGGGGGAGTGGGAGGGGGAGAAGCAGGCTTCCCACGGAGCAGGGAGCCTGATGCGGGGCTTGATCCCAGGACCTTGGGATCATGACCTGAGCCGAAGGCAGATGCTTAACGACTGAGCCACCCAGGCGCCCCAGAATGAATTTTTTTTAACGATGATCTAAGTGTATGCTGTTTGTAAGAGACACAGCTTAGATTCAGAGACATAAATGGGTTCAAAGTAAAAGGATGGAATAAGATATTCCCTGCCAGTAGTAACCAAAAGCGAGTTGGAGTGGCTATACTAATATCAGACCAAATAGGCTTTTAAAACAAAAATTGTTACTAGAGACAGAGAAAGACATTTTATAGTGATAAGAAATTAAGAAAATATAACAATTATAAATGTATATGTACCTAATAATAGAGCCCCAAAATATGCAAAGCAAAAATTGATAGAATTGAAGAAATAAGGCACCTGGGTGGCTCAGTCAGTTAGGCATCTGCCTTCAGCTCTGGTCGTGGGATTGAGTCCCCAGTCGGGCTCCCTCCTTAGCAGGGAGCCTGCTTCTCCCTCTCCCTCTGCCCCTCCTTGTACTCTCTCTCACTCTCTCAAGTAAATAAATAAAAATCTTTAAAACCCTAAAAAAAAAAAAATAGACAATTCAACAATAATAGTTGGAGACTTCAAACTTCAATACCCTATTTCACTAATAGAACAACTAGAGAGAAGATCAACAGGAGATACAGACTTCAATAACACTATGAATCAGCTAGACCTAACAGTAATCTGTAGAGCGCTCCACTCAACAGGAGCAGAATATGCATTCTTCTCAGGTGCACATGGAACATTCTCCAGAATAGACCATAAATAGTCTCATTGAATTTAAAAGGATTGAAATCATGTGAAGTATGTTTTTTGACCACAATGGAATGAAACTAGAAATTGTAACACAAGTATCTCAGGTGTTCTAATTTGCATTTCCCTGTTGACTAATGATTTTTAGCATCTTTTCATGTGCTTATTGGCCTTTTATCTCTCTTCTTTGGTCAAGTGTCTATTCAGATCTTTTGCCCATTTTTGAAAAAAAGATTTATTCTAGAGAGAGAGTTGGGAGGGGGATGCAGAGGGAGAGAGAGTCCCAAGCTGATTTCGTGCTGAGCATGGACCTGACACAGGGCTCCATCCCAGGACCCGGAGATCATGACCTGAGCAGAAACCAAGAGTCAGACTATCAACTGACTGTGCCACCCAGGGGCCCTCTTTTCCCATTTTTAAATTTGGTTGTATGCATATTATTGAGTTGTGAGTGTTGTTAGTAAGTTCTGGATACAGGTTCTTTATCAGGTTGTGTTTTGCAAGTGTTTTCCGAGTCTGTGGCTTGTCCTTATACTTTCTTAAGAGTATCTTTTGAAGGGCACCTGGGTGGCTCAGTTGGTTAAGCAACTGCCTTTGGCTAAGGTCATGATCCTGGAGTCCCGGGATCGAGTCCCACATTGGGCTCCCTGCTCGGCAGGGAGTCTGCTTCTCCCTCTGACCTTCTTCCCTCTCGTGCTCTCTTTCTCTCATTCTCTCTCTCTCAAATAAATAAATAAAATCTTTAAAAAAAAAAAGTATCTTTTGAAGACCAGCAGTTTTAAATTTTGATCAAGTACACTGACAGGGCTTAGAAGCAACAACACTCTAATGTTAGTGAGTACACTTAGCACCTAGATTTTGGTTTTAAGTGTACTTCTGCATTTAAAAGATTCTTAGAGAAATGGCTGATTCCAGGGCTGGGACAGAGAGAGTACAAGATGAACCTGGAATATCTTGTATACCAGGAAGCAAGGGAGTACTTAAAGAATATTGGAGATTAGTCAAAAGCACATCATAATCATGTTGAAGGGGCTCCCACTGGCCAAATCTGAGATAATTTGAACATCAAAAGAAGTATAGTTATGGAGTATAGCCTATTGATTAACATTAGAAACCATGGTGTATCATGGAAACAGGTAGATATAAATAAATGGAGGAAAAACGAAGGCCCTTTCTTACAGTGAAATGATAACTAATAAATAGGTGAAATGATGGAATTAGAAAATCACTATTGGGTAACCATGATGGTAGTATTTTATTTAGGGAAGACTCATCAGTTGGTGCTAAAAGAAATGGGTTGACATTTTGCTGAGGAGCAGGATGTTTACATTTATGCTTATACTTCAGAGTATCTCTTCACAAAATACGTATTAATTACAAAGAAAAATAATATCTTTACAGTGGAGAAACATGGAAGATACTTCCTCAACCAAGTGATCAAAGTTACCCTTATCAAAAAACATTGTGTGCCCTTTGATCCCTATTGAGGACAACGCAGGATCAGTTCTGTGGTGTTCCTGCCAAAAAGTGTGTGCTCTGACTCTATTCATACGGAAACATCAGATGAATCCAAATTGACATTGTGTTCACTTGTGTGCCTCAAAAATGTCAAGGTCACAAAAAATAAGGAAACAGTGAGGAATTAGATTAAAGAAACGTAACTAGGAAATGAACTTGTCAACCTGGATTGGGTCCTGAAGGAGAAGAAGGAAAAAACGTCTCTTATAAAGAAACCCGTACCATAAGTATTTCAAATTTCTGTTCCATGGAAATTCAGGCACAATGCACCCTCCAAGAAAGAGGGAAAATCTCTGCATACTTGTTCTTTAAAGTGTTGAATGATTTTTCACGTGTTTATTAATAATTCATATTTTCTCTGTAGGTACTTCTCAGTACCTACTCTTAGTTATAAAACAGCTTCCTTGTTT
This sequence comes from Callorhinus ursinus, assembly GCF_003265705.2. NCBI lineage: Eukaryota > Metazoa > Chordata > Mammalia > Carnivora > Otariidae > Callorhinus > Callorhinus ursinus. The sequence goes on along the minus strand of NW_027397103.1, from coordinate 11,425,315 downwards.
AAAAAATAAATATAAACTGTATAAAAGGGCATGAAGGAAAAACAAAGAAAACCCCTCTCATCTCCACATCCCACTCTCCAGATGTTCTCCCTCTTATTTTAGTTTTTAAGGTTTGTCTCTCACCCTTTTTCCTTCCTTTCACTCTTTAAAAATTTCTAAATATTTTTTGTGAATTACTCATGCAGCAAAAGCATACATCTCTAGTGGACTAGGAAAGCAGAGTTTACATTGAAAAAACTGAATGTTTAGTCTCAATAGATTTTGTGATAAATACAATTTTATGTTCAAAACACGTTTATGTATATTTAAGAACTTTAATAGTATGAAGACCTCATAGCAAAGCATATGCATAACTGATACAAAATCGGAAATAAGACTATAGCTACATATAGTGAGACTGTAGCTTAAATTCTGGGCTGTTGGAAACCATTCCATAGTCTGGTGTTATTCTTTGATTTGGGGGGGAAAAAACCCACAAAGGAGTGTTCTCACCCCTTTGATTTTTGGCTTTTTTTTTTTTTTTAAGATTTATTTATTTATTTACTTGGGGGGTGTGGAGAGAACACAAGCAGGGGGAGCAGCAGAGGGAGAAAGAGGCTCCCCACTGAGCATGGAGCCCGAGAACAGGGACACGGGTTCGATCCCAGGACCCCGGGGTCATGACCTGAGCTGAAGGCAGACGCTTAACCCACTGAGCCACCCAGGCGCCCCTCACCCCTTAGTTTTATTAACAGTGTGAGTTGAAATTGGTATTTCAATATAATAAACTCTGTGTGGTACAGACCAGGGGGTGGGAGTGAGTCTTCTCTCACAGGATTAATTAACTGAGTCTTTTGTTTTTCACCCTTCGTAGAATAATAGAATTTTAGAACTGAATGGCTACTGGAAATTCTCTTCTAACTTCCTTGTTTTATAGCTGAGAAACCAATGCCTGGAATGTGGAAGGCATGAAATGAGGCCCATGCGGAGTAAACAGCCTGTTCCTAGCCTCCCCATGAGTTAGTGACACTTGATCTGTGTGATTTCGGTGAAGGAGCCAGAATGTTAACAGTGAAGCTTTCACTCATTCATTGAGTGAAATGAATGAAACATTTATCGAATGTTGAAGATACAGCCTGCTCTGAAGAAGGAGAGTCATTCGCGTCATAAGTGATTTGTAAATTAACAACTGTACATGATGTACTAACCACTACTCTTTTTTTTCATCGCCAGTGAGGAAGGCCCATTGCTTTAGCTGCCCCGGAGCCTGGGAATGGGACATGTGGAATGAGAAATAGGTCTCTCTGTGGACTTCTCTAATGAACTGAACTTTTTTGTGTGTGTTTTTTTTCAGCTAGAAGAGGAAAGATCTGTGCTCAATAATCAGTTGTTAGAAATGAAAAAGAGGTAGGCTTTCTTTTTGTGTTTATTGTTGCGTGTATGTGTTTAATTAGGAAAATGTCAGAACATGATGCGTATGGTGCCTTGTAGAAAACATACCACCTTCTTTTCAGAGAATTGGATTGTGATAGTTTGGTGCTCATAACTGATAAATGATGAAAATGTATTTGCAAAAGTTACAGTATTAATTACCAAGACAAAGAATAGGTTAATTTTTAAGCCTCCTTCAGTTGCATTTATTCAGAAGTGTTCTAAGATCAGATTGTCTCATTATTACTGCTGTCACCTCCTCATTTTCAGGAGCTAAAAATGTAATTTTACATAGAGTAATTAATCAGCGTATAAATACTGATTGCATTATATAAAAACTTTAACTTTTCAATAATAATGTGTTAGCATGAATTTGAATGTTTCTATTTTTCTAGAAAAGAGCCTTGTTATTTGTTACTCTTTCATGATAATCAAATGATATTGAAATGGAAACCTTCCAGCACTTTTGAGTAAGGATAAACCGGCCCAGAGAAATAACCGTTTAGAAGCTTGATGCTTCTAAATCCTGACAGGCTCTGTCTACTCTTTTAAAATGTGCAGTTTGTGTCTAGAGAAATTCTGTGCTTTATGCTGCATGCCAAGCAGACGTGGTGTGTGCTCTTGCTCAGAACAGCAGCCTGTGCGGTACTGAGTAGATAGATGGGCAGCGCAGTGGGGATGCACTTTTTTTTTTCTTAATGAAACTAAAAGTAACTCTTTAAGAATATCTCAATCAAGAATTCTTCAGTGCTCTTGCAAAGGATTTTATTCTTGTCAGAGAGAAGGAAGTTTCACCACTGACTCACGTGTTTTGCTCTGACAGTGTTTCCTCCCACCAACATGGCGGTTGCTTAGGAACTGAGGGCTTTAGTCAACCCACAGATAGTGGGATCCACAAGCTACATTCTAAAGGACGTCAGGCTTAAGTCCCGGGCTGCCTTTCCTCCTTTCTTTTTTTAATTAAGAAATACTTAGATTTGTTCTTCTGTAAAGTTTCACACCAGAATGCGCATATGGCTCATCAGCACCCCCCCCCCCCCCCCCCGCCAAATCCAGCCAGCTTTTCTCCAGGCGACCATGAGCTGTGGTGACTGGTCTGCCATTCCTTCCCCAGCACCTGTGCAGGCCCCCACAGCTCTTTTACATAGATAAGGCTCTGTTACGAGAACCTCCCTATGCAGTTACCAGGGGTGTGTGAAAAAAACTAATAGGGCTTATTCCTGTGACATTCTGGTCAGAGAGCATATGAAAATGGGCTGGTGTAAGTCAGCAGGTACTGGCATTATCCCTTTGTATTCATAATTCACACACTCAATCTCAGAACAACCCAGTGAAATATATGGCGGGGCTTGCATTTACAAACGATGAAACGAAAGCCCAAAATGTTAGGCAACTTGGCCAAGAACTCAGATGCAGGCCTAAGACCGAGGGCTTCAGATTTTTATGCTGGCTCTTTTCTCACTGTACATTTATTTATTTATTGTTACTCTTAAATCTTTTTTTTTTTTTTTAATAGAGTAAGGCTGCTATGCTTCTTTAGTCTTTTCCATGTGACTTTAAATTACATGCCTTTCAAAATGTTATCAGGCCTGTAACTTTTTGCACGGCTTAAAAGGATGGACCAAGTTTGGGTGCTTGTTAAGGCCACTTCTTACTTCACCAACTTTGCTCCCATTTTAAGTCCTGGATAAGTTTAGAAGACTGTCTCTTGAAAATTACTCTTTATATCAATAAATGCAGATACAGATAGTAATTTTTTCTGAAAGTGAAAATTTTAAAAAAACCTAGCTTCTCCTATTTAGCACTGTTCTGTTGTCAAATTAATCCTTATGGAACGTTATGTCTGAAATCTGAATGCAAATATATTTTAGCTAATAATTTGGGCCCTTAAATGCCCTCTAAAAGCCAGTTTGATAATGGATTCATATGTAGGTCTGTGTGTGTAATAGTTAAAGTAAATTGAGCATGGAGTACTGAAAAGAATTGGATATGCTCTTAATTTAAAAGGCTGGCAAGTACTTAAATCATAAAGGTATTTGCAGTGTAGTCATTCATGCAAGAACTGAGATCTTAGTCAAGAGTTTAATTGAGCAGTGATCATTGAACATACATAGTCAAGTTAGTATCTAATTGTGTCATTCAGATGGTCATTATATTGAAGTGCAGAACTTATTCCTGACCTGTAGGCACAAACTACTTAACATTCAGTAGTAGCATTGTCCTGTATTTGCTACGGTCTTTTGGTATCTGAACATTGAATTGCAAGCAACATGTAGTAAAGGTTTTTCTCCTAACTTAAACATGTGATCATTATTTTGGAAACGGGTTTCCGAGTTAGGCAGACCTCTTCTAAAACAGGCTCCAAGACAGCTGACAGAGCAGAGCCAGCCTTGAATTGCTTTGCCTGATGGAAGTGGAGAAGCGGGTTCCTCTGTCCACTGAAGCCTGCAGCAGATTGGGAACATGTTTGGTTTCCCTCCCTTCTCTAGGCTTTGTGATGTCACTGCAGGGACTTGAGAGCCCAAATCTCAGACGTGGACTCTTTGGAGTCAGAATTCACTCGGTTAGTGTAAATGCAGGATAAATGTCAGGAATGGAAGCTGGTTGGCGATACCGTCTAAGATACCGAGTCTGAAGAGGTCCTGTGCTACTTCAGCTCATTAGGCTCACTGTGGGTTGCTGACTGTCTGACTGTCTCGGGCTTGCGCTACTTACCAATGCTCATTTCAGCCTCTCTTTTCCCTTCCCTACTCCTGCTTCCTTTGCTCTATCTGTGTGTCTTTAATGGTAAGACTAAAGAAAGTCTATCCACGTTATAATAAATAAATTTCATATATTTTAGTAAAACAAATTGTTGTATATATTTTTTGGCTGCCTTTGTCCCTCTGTGTCTTGCTTTTGTTTTGTAAAATATTCTTAGCAGTACACACACAAACACAAACACACACACACACACACACACACACACACGCCGTTTTTATACCTATATACAGCAAAGAACTTCAGCGCAAATTTAGCTCTCCTTACTGTACCTGCATTTCTTTTCATGTTTCTAATATTTGGTTCTTGTTATCTTGCATTTTTAAAGCTTGCCCAGTAACACTTTAAGGTATTTGCTTTATTACTAGAATTTATTTCTTAAGTAAGTAGTAAGGAAAGAATCTGGCAAATATGTTCCCCTGGGGGGAAAGATTTCTGGCCCCCATAGCTGTTCTTTCGTATCATGTTTATCTTCCCTTCTTGATACTTTTTTTTTTTTAAAGATTTTTTATTTATTTACTGGACACAGAGAGAGATAGAGCGCGCAAGCACAGGGAGCGGCAGGCAGAGGGAGAGGGAGAAGCAGGCTCCCCGCGGAGCAAGGAGCCCGATGTGGGGCTCCATCCCAGGACCCTGGGATCATGACCCAAGCCAAAGGCAGCCGTTGAACCGACTGAGCCATCCAGCCCCCCCCCCCTTCTTGATACTTTGAGTAACACGAGTCACTCTGGCTAGCATGGTTTCAAGGTAACAGAGGCCCCCTGGCAGTGTGGTTGGTGACTCAGATGTCAGGAATGTTAGCGTAAGTGGGTAAGTGGTTTAAATTAGTCCCTCTTGGTTCGCACAATGGGATTAGGGTTTAGAAATAGCCTCAGAAGCCAGCAATGAAGATCTGCCACAAAGATGAGCTGCCAAAGGCTATTTGTCCTGTCATTTGGTATATAAATCACAAGGCAGATCCCTTTCTTAATCTTGTGTCTTTTGATAACTTGTACAAGAAACGTTCTGCTTGCCATCTTCTTAGAAGGCAGCCTCTCTTAGGGGTTGTGTATGCGATAAGCAGACAGTGGTTCCTGTACCTTCTTCTGCCAGCTGGTGGTCTCTCTCTCCCTCCCTAACACAAAGACCCTATGTGATTTTGGCTACCTAGAGTTCTGATTATAGAAGAAGTTAACTCTGTTCAGTAATCCCCAAATCCTGGTATTTTTCAGTAAAAACATTAAAACTACATTTTTCTTTTTTTTTTTAAAGATTTTATTTATTTATTTGAGAGAGAGAATGGGAGATAGAGAGCATGAGAGGGAAGAGGGTCAGAGGGAGAAGCCGACTCCCTGCTGAGCAGGGACCCCAATGTGGGACTTGATCCCGGAACTCCAGGATCATGACCTGAGCCGAAGGCAGTCGCTTAACCAACTGAGGCACCCAGGCGCCCTTTAAAGTACATTTTTCAAATTTGACTTGGATTTATAACAAGTAAAGCTCTTGAAATAGTTTTTACAATAGAGTAAACTACCAAATATGTTTAATTGAAACTTGAGTCCCAGATTTTTTGGATAACTTCGGATAACATCAGATATTTACTTTCCAGGTGGAAGAAGTACCTGTCCATTCCTTCCATTAAAATCTTTGCTTTGTTTTGACCTAAACAAGATCCTATTTCCTAGCAAGGTGTTGTTCACTTAGTGATTTAACAGCACCAATACCCATCCACTCTCCAGTGTTCATATCATGCTTGGGTGTCAAATTGAAGAAATTTCTGTAAGTCTCAGATTCTTTTCTTACTACTTATTCTGAAGTATAAGTGTAAGCCACACAACAAGATAAATACAACACTTATATTTTCATCTTTGTGTAGAATTTCAATTTACCATAAATCATGAGAATTCTGTAATTCGTGTGCCGGATATCTTGGGTCTCACTAACCAGACATACATTCTACCATTTCTAACCTGGGCCTCAGTTTCCAATTCTTCCAGTCAGTTCTAAAACAGACTGAACCATGACATGCTCCGCATTCACCGTTCCTTCTTCTAGAACCAGGAGCGATTTGGCTGCTTGTTGTTGAAGTTTTGAACTCTCACTGATGATCATCTACAGTAATGCAGTGTTGTAGGTTGGATGGCCTGAGGGCTAGCTAGGACGTTTTTTCCCCAGTCTGTGTTTTTCCCAAAATATATTTGGGACTCTTATTTATATATATATACACACACACACACACACACACACACACACACACACACACACACACA